>NC_067160.1:13558452-13833452 GCF_903995435.1 Acomys russatus
GTTTGACTTTGCCTGTTCTGTAGGCTCTCTCTCTACACTCTTAGGATTGTTTCCTTTGCTACACAGAAGCCTTTTAACTTTATACAGTCCCACTCACCTTTTGGAATTAAGTCCTGTAAGAGTTCTTTTCAGAAAGTCTTTGCCTAGATCATGAGATGTTAGCATGTTTTTTCTAACACGATGTCTGTCGGCCTTGATTTCATCTTTAGGTCTACTCCTTCATGAAATTCAGAGAGTCACATTGTGACTAGAGGATGTGGGTAAGTGGGGTCATAAGATGGGCTCTTGTTAGAATAAGGAACCATCTTCAGGCTCATGACCAGCTTTAGGGAAAGGACAGAACATTCATTTTATCTTTCCTTTGGGCATTCCTTACTCTTCCTGGCCCCATAACATTCTAGTTTATTATTTAATTCTTGCTGTTTTAAAATTTTCTAACCTCAATGTTGTAACTATGTCATTGAAAAGATCATTAAATATCTTAGACTCCCGCCAAAAAAAAAAAAAAAACCCCACTGTGCTCTATCTCCTGTCATTTTGCCTCAGGTACCTCACTTCCTCTGTCTTAAACTTATCATTGCTCTTTTGCGATTTCTTGTTTGCTTGTTTGTTTCTCCCTGCTCCCTACGTTCCTGTCTCAAAGTTGCATTCACCACGGTCTGACATGATGTTTATTTACTGTATATAATTGTTCAACATATATTCCTACAGTCAGTGTGCCAGAAGTTCTCTCCTTTTCAGCCACCTTCCTTTGTACACAGATTCACTAGGCAAGATCTCTTACCTGCTTTAAGCCGCTTCCCACTTGTTACTTGTGGGCAGTCTAACAGTCTTTTAGCTCTCTGGTGACTCGAGTGCCCACTCACTGACGACTGATCGGAGGCTAGCATTTGAAAGAACACTTTTTCACAGACGATGCCTACAAAGGGAGGTGCTATTTTTGTTACAGGGGATTAAACTGAGTGTTCAGAAAGCTCAAATGGTATTCCCAGGATCACATAGTTACTATGTAGTTGAACTGTAGTTTAGCTGGCATTTGCCTTACTTCAAATCTGTGGTGTTCTTATTGTGCTGTACTGTTTCCACAGAAAGTCCAACATATAATCATAATGTGGACCTCCTATAACTTCTTTTTATCTTTTTTCTAATTTTTAGATCAGTTTTGGCTTACTTTCAGAGTTTTAGAGTTTTTTAAAGGTGTGTGTGTGTGTGTGTGTGTGTGTGAATAATACACATAGAGTTCACATACACAATATTCTCCCTTTTAGGGTACAGTTTACTGGTTTTGGGGGGTGTTCTCACAGTTTATCACCATCAGAGCAGTTTGGGTGTGGTGTGAAGAGTTCATGCCCACTAACAAGCAGATCCTGTTGCCTTCACCATGGATCCACGCAGCCACTCATCTGCAGGTGCCTATTTGAATTAAGCCTATTTCGTGTTACTCAAATCAGACATTATGTGGCTTATTTTAGCATAATGTTTCAGTCAGTATTCATCCATGTTGTTGGATGTATTAAGATAATTCACTTCTCTCTTTTGGCTAAGTAATATTGTTTCGCATGGATATACCACTTCCTGTTTTTTCGTGCTTCTGTTTGTAGCCTCCTCCTAGCTGTGAAGAAGTGTCTCATGAAGGTTTTAATTTATGTTCTTCTAATAACTAGTGTTCATCGTCTTTTCATGTGCTTATTGCTGTTTGTATGTCCTCCTTGGAGTATATCCATTCAGTCTTTTGCCTGTATTTGTTTAGGTTCTGTCTTTTTATTGTATTATAACAATAAAAATTCTTTGTATATTCCTAGCACTGTACTTCTTTTAAAAAAAAAAAAAAAAACGGTTGGGGCGGGGGGAGCAATTTGTGGCAACAAAGCTGAAAATAATTTTATCCTATATAAGGTCTTACCATAGTTGGAAATTTTCTTATAGCTAACAGGATTTTTAGTCTCGGTATATAAATATGGGCTTCATAACTCGTGACAACTGTAATTGTAGAACTGATCTATAAGTAATATTTAAAATTGGAGTATAAAATTGCAAACAACATACACATTCAGTAGTGACTCCCACACACCAGAGAGCAAAGGTTTATAAATTCTTATTTCTATAGATCATGACTTCAGATACTTTTTAAAACCCTGGATTTCACAGATGTGGACAGACTGTTTTGAGAAATACTTCTCTTAAGTCTCAAAATTTGCTTTTCTGGGATCTACTAATGATCAACACAAATCTTCACTTAGTAACTGTGGGTGTGGAGGAAGCCCTGAGGGACTTTGTACTGTTGAGATGGGCATGGTCATTGCAAGGACCATCACCTCAGGCCCGTAGAAAACCGGCAAAGCATCCCCCATTCCCCACAAGACATAGTGAAATGACAGAGCTTTACTTGGGGGTCTGAATATGGGTGTTGATACAGAAAATGGCCACTATAGCTCTCTTCCTCTGAATGTTTACAGAGACTGCTCCTACCAAGATTAGCTAAGCCTCATTACTTGATCCAGCTTTATACCGTAAGCCCTCCTCCTCCTCCTCATTTCTCTGTACGTAATAATCCCACCTTTGAGCTTAGCTATATGCAGTAACCCCCTTCCTACTATACATACCACTAACAGTATAGAATAAACACCCTGAGCCTCTGGGAGGCTGCAGTTTCTCCATCCAATAAGCTCAGTCCACTGACCCCAGCTTTCCTGTGCATGTTCCTGTCTTTTCTTTATTCCTTCAGTGCCCCAGCCCGCCACATCACTGGAGCCATGCAAAGCATACAGCAGGTAACCATGAAAGAGGTTAAGAAGTGTCCGAGGGAGCCAGTTGGTGGTGGCACACACCATTAATCCCAGCACTCAAGAGACAGAGGCAAGTGGATCTTTGTGAGTTCAAGGCCAGCCTGGTGTACAGAGTGGGTTCCAAGACAGCCAGGGTTACACAGAGAAACCCTGTCTCAAAACAAAACAGAACAAAACAAAAAAACTCAAACGAACAAAAGAAGTATCCTAGGTTTGAGCTATTCATTCTGATACACACACAGTGAAACTTGATAAGCTTAGTAACTTGATTCAAACCACAGTTGTAAACTGGGAATGAATTTGACCCTGTTACTCTATAGTTTTATGTTGTTGTCGTCTTTAAGTTTGAATTTTTTCTTTTGTTTCAGATTTTGTGGATTTTTTGTTTGTTTGTTTTTGTTTTTCTGTGTAGTCTTGGCTGTCTGGGACTCACTTTGTAGACCAGACTGGCCTCAAACTCAGAGATCCGCTGCCTCTGCCTCCTGAGTGCCAAGGTTAAGGCATGCGCCACTATCACCCAGCCTATTCTACTTTTTTCAGATAAAAGGAAAACATCTTTTTTATTGTTAAGTCATAAGGAGGCAAAAATTACAGGATTAGACTTAACAAAACTACCAAGGCAATTAACCAGAACTCAGAGGCAGGGCAGTTATGAGTCAGTGAGCACAAGGAAGAATTTGGAACAAGGTAAATAATGAGATAAGATTTCTGATTTTCTTTGTTTGTTTCAAAACAGGGTTTCTCTGTGTAGACTTGGTTGTCCTGGAACTCACTTTGTAGACCACGCTGGCCTAGAACTCACGGAGATCTGCCTGCCTCTGCCTCCTGAGTGCTGGGATTAGAGTCAAGCGCCACCACCGCCTGGTGATTTCTGAATGTTAAGCTTGAACGACGCATCACCATTGGCGCTGTCTCTTTGTCCTCTCCTTGCTTGTCCTGGACCAGCTCCAGCTAGCTGCTTCTTCCCTGTCTTTGTCATCACTTCCTTCCCATCTTCAGGTTCATCTTGTCCTCACAGAGGTACTGCTTTGCTCTTTTCTGACATTTTTCTTCTTCATCTCAGTAGAGATGAGGATGATGAGTCTCTGTTTCTCTATATGTGTTTTACTTCCCCCAGGCTTTCCAGTGAAGAATCTATTTTTTTGTTTTGTCTGGACCAGCTAAGTCTTAGTGACCTGAAGGTTGCTGTTTTCAACTTTCCAGACTTGGAAGAAGATCCTCATTATCCACTCTTAGGATTGAATAACTTTGGCCCCTCATGAGGTGTCCCATACACACTGGCATTCAGAAAGTGCCATAGCATAAGTGAGGTACTTGTGCAAAGCACCTGTACAGTTATGCCTAATAATCCCATTAAAAGTCATAGTTCAGTCAAAAGCAGTATGTCTATGCTGTGGGTCTTCGCACAACTGCTTTTCCTTGCTTCATTCATATTTGTCTCTACAGCTGGACTAGTATCTAAAACACTGTTTCACCAGCCTGGGCATTTCTCCTAAACTTACTGGCCAAAGGACAAAGCTGAATAATAAACCTACCTCCAGTGGTTAGTCCCATTATAGCTTACTATTTCTAAACATTAGTTTTGCAGAAGACAGGAGAACAGAATCTATAGAAATCATGTCCTTTTAGCTGCTCATGTGTGTGCATGTGCTCATGTGCATGTAAACGCAGTTGAATATACCAGGGCATTTACTATGGAATTCAGAGTAAGATGTATCCTGCTCGGTCGCTCTCCTGCCTTATTCCCTTGAGGAAGAATCTTTCACTGAACCTGGAGCTCACTGTTTCTGGTTTGGCTGTATCTATACCCTCCTCCCCCAGTGTATACACATGGCTTTTTACATGGGTGCTAGGGGTCCAAACTCAGGTATCTATGCTTGAACAGAGAGTATGTTCATCAGCAGAGCTTTCTCCCCAGCTTTTACTCTAGTTGTAAAGAATAAAAAAGTTGAATTTAATTCATTTCTATTCATTGGTCCACTTAACATTTATTGAACCTCTCCTTATGATAGGCACTTTTCCAAGTGGTATTGGAAATGATTGATAAAATATTCAACAATTTCCTGGTTCTAGTAACTGGAAAAATAGATGCAACAATGTTGAGTATAAGAATAAATTATCAAGGGCATAACATAAGTGCTGTTAAAAGAAGGAAGGCGTGGTGTGGGAGTAGAGAGTAACAGAACAGGCAAGAGAGTTTTTTTAAAAAGATGCTGAAAAGTGCGCCTGAGCAGAGATGGGAGTGAAGTGCTGGAAGACATCAGTGCTGGCTCCTTCCAGGCAGACGCCTAGCACAACAGAATTGTCCATCTGAAGAAGGTCATTCATCAGTGAACTTTGGAACACTTGAACAAGAGTTCTGTTTTCAAATGAGATCTTACTCAGAAGCCCAAAGTAAAAAGTCAAGTAGCTCTGATTGACGTACAAGAGTGTGGGGGGTGGGCGTTGGTGCAAACCTCAGGGCCCCTTCCCCCATTGCTCTCCCTTCCTTTCTCCTCCTAGAACCTATTTTCAGGAAACTCAGAATAGGTTAATGGTTGGTAACCTAGACCATTTTATAGCTGGGTTAACTAAGATGTTAACTAGCCATCCGGAGCCACTCAACTATTTAGAAGTTGAGTAACCCTTAATCAAAATGCTTGAGACCCAAAGTCTCAAAGTGTTAGATTTTAGAGTTTTTTCAGATGTGTTACGTTTGAACAAACTTTGTAGAAAATGATTAAACATCCCCAACTCAAATCTGAAAGTGTTCATCATGCTGAAACTTTCTGAGCATCATGGAAGTCAAAAAGTTTGGCTGTTAGAGCCTGGTGTGGATAACCCAGCCTGTGCTACCCATAAAGAGTATTTGAGCATCCACTGTGTGCCTGGGAGTGTTCTGTGGAGGTGGCAGGGCACAAAGACTCAGTTGTAATCTTAAGTTTTCTCAAACATGACCTGGTGGTACAGGTCTGTGATCTTAGCTACTTAGTAGGCCAAGGCAGGAAAATTGTAAGTTCAAGACTGCCTGGGCAACCTAATAAGACTGTATATTTTTTTAAAAAGCTGTAAATATAACTCAGTGGTAAATTGCATGTTTATTTAGTGCAATGAGGTCTCGCATTCAATTCCTACTATGGGTGTGAGGTATACACCTGTAATCCCAGCACTTGGGAGGGGAAGATCACAAGTTTGAGGCCAACATGCTGAATAGCAAGACCTTGCCCCCTTCAACTGTTTTTTTTTTTTTTTTTTTTTTTTTTTTTAATACTAGGAGACAAGAAAGGAGTCAAAATAAGCAGCTTATAATATAAGTAGAATTTTATGCTAGCCCTTATCCACATGGAAGCTTGTTGAAAGGAGGAATGCCTTAAGGAATACATTGGAAAAAACAAAAGCAAAAACAAAACAACAACAAAGAATACAATGAAGTTACCCTGTTTAAGAGGTATTATAGTCACTTAATAAGGGTAATTCCCCAGGAAGCAGCAGTATTGGGGTGCTGCCTGACACACATAACAAGGACAGCCCTGACACATAGGAAGCCCAAAGATAGTGTCCTGAGAGGGTTGATTCGGGGTTACTGTGCTGTCATCAAGATCAAGCATGGAGTCTTCCCCCTTCACTCAGTCAGTACCTGCTAGTGTACTAGTGGCGTGCTCCAAGTGATGACCCCATGAATATCTTGAAACCATGTCCTGAAGCCCCCTGGTAGGCTTTCCCAGGCCATTGTCTGTCTGCTAGGAAATCAGAGCTCTGATTGGCTCTAGTTGATTTGAATTTACCCTGATGTTTTCTTTCTGTTTGCTTACTAGCTGCAAGGAACTTTTAAAAGTTATGTGTAGGTGTGTCTGCCTACATATCAGTATGTGCAAGTGCCCTTGGAAGCCAGTGGCTTTAGATCCCCTAGAACTGGGGTTACAGGTGGTTGTGAGCCACATGATATGGATGCTGGGAGCCAAACTCCAGTTCTCTGGAAGAGCAGAAAATCTCTTATCCACAGAACCATCTCTTTAGCCCAAATAACTTTTTTTTTCAATGTAGCCTTTTTCCTTAACAAAGAAACTATTTTGAGACATTGACTACAAGGCCATTCACATTTTTATTTTGTTGAAGGATAGCTGAATCCTGGAGTCAGGGTGAACCCAAAGGCTTAGGGTAAGCGAATCCCAATTTTTCTTCTTTTCTTTTATAGTTACCCACTTGTCCTAACACCTTTCATTTCTTTGAATTTTGTAAGAGCCTTCCAGTTGTTAGTAGAGAAAAAGGCCCATTTATTATGCTTGAAAAAGGAATCAAAGTGGACTTTAATTTGCTACAAAATTAATGCCTATTTCTCTAGAATTTATTGGTTTTCAATAACATTCACAAGCACACATACAACCTTAGGGTGGCTGCAGTAATTTGTAGCAATATTCCTTTCATTTTACCAAACAAAATCACTTTGGCTGAAATCGCTCCAAATAGAATCTGGACCAAAAAACTAATGTACTACAGATGATTTTCCAGGTATTGAGGCTCATGGGAGACAAAAGGCATAATTGTGTCTTAACAAAGTACAGGCTGATGTCCTTAGCCATGTGTCTGAATTAGGTCATCATTTTAACTGTGAATCTGAAACTTGTTTACGTGACATGAGATTCAGACAGAATGTTTTTCTTAGATTTCTTGAAGTTCCAGTGACTTCTTCTGTTTTGGTTTTGAACCTAGGAAACATGTCATCAGGAATTCACCCACCATTTTTGTGCTGTATTAGTGTAGAGCAGCCTTTCCTCTTGTTCTGCAATCATCTCATCTATTTCATTGAATGCTCTGATTCTCAAAGTCCTTAGTTTCAGTGCTACTGAAAATGTAGTAAGTGCACACATGATGCAGGGCCTTATTAGAAGGCAAGTTCTCCTTCCCCCAGAGCGCTCAGTAATAGGGTTAGAGCTGGAGTGTCACAGTTGTCGTGTTTCCCCTACGGCCCCATGAAGTCAGGCCACCAAGACTCCCTGTGACAGCAGGAGGCTGTCTGTGGGGGAGATTTGAGTTTTCAGACACTATGTAGACTTCTGCACACTAGTCAAAGATAGAATTCACTTTCTTGTTGTGTTTTTTTTCCTTCCACCCTATTTTTTTAAACTACAGAGTTAATTTTATTTTTTATTTTTTTCAATACTAAGGATAAACCAAGCATTCTACCACTGAGACACATACTTTTCTTTTGAGATAGGCATTCACTCTGTTGCCTAGGTTGGCCCTGAACTTAACAGTCCCCCTGTCTCTGCTGAGTAGCTGGGATTACAGGCCTGTGCCACCAGGCCCCGTAACACACTTCCTCAGTAGCTTTTAGTCAGGGAATGCTTACCAATAAAGTCATACTTTAGTAATTCTACATGACATATTTCAAGTTTATATATTGTTTATGGTATAAATTTGATTGCAGGCCTAGTACAAGTTATTGTCATTTGTTTACAAAATAATCATCAGGAAAAGACCTTTATCTTTTATTAATGGCTCTTATCGTTTACTGATTTTAGAACTACAATAAGACAGCCTTCATTTGCAGTGGTCCTGTCTGGGAAATGAAAAAGAGGGCAGTCCTGTCTTGAAGGCATTCTTTGGGACTCGGAGGTTTGTAGTAGGAGAGTAAAGTTGCAGGGAAGGAGAGGTAAAATGACATAGTGTTTACCAATGCCTGGATTGGTGGCACCGTACTGTAGAAACGCATGGAGGGAGCCGCCTCCCTGACAACACTGCCCGGTGGGGACTACACCACTGCACTCTCGTTTTGTAAATGGCAGCATTTTCCAGGTATTGACCAACAGAAGCAGGATGTTATCTTTTTCTTAAAAGACTTAAGTTCATACACACACAAACTACATAATGTAATGGTTCTGAACCTTCCTAACACTGAAACCCTTTATCTCATGTTATGGTGACACCAGCACCCACCCACCCCAGCCATAAAATTACTTTCATTGCTACTCTGTGAGTTCCAGGACAGCTTAGTCTACCAGAGTCCAGGACAGCCAAACCTCTGTTACAGAGAAACCCTTCTCAAGAAAAAAGAAAAGAGAAGGAAGGAAGGAAGGCGGACAGGTAAGCAAGCAACCAGAGAGCTGGAGAGATAGTTCAATGGTTAAGGGCATTTGTTCTTGCAGAGGACCTGGACTTAGTTCCCAGCATCCACTTGGTGGCTCACAACCATCTGTAACTCCAGTTCCAGGAGGTTCCTACATCCTCTTCTGACCTCCAGAAGCACCAGGTACACACATGGTTTGTATGCATGCATACAGACAGACAGACAGACATCAAGCAAAACACTGATACACCTATCCAAAGAGTCTTTTTCTTAGAAGAATAAAAACTATACTGTGGATGCATTTCACCTCAAGGAGCAGCGGACTCCCTCAGAACATGACTGCTGGATATAAAAAGTAATTTGGAAGAATTTTTATGTTGAAGGGAACAGTTTATTAAACAATACCCCCTCCCCCAAGTTAAAGCAAATAATGTAGTTCAGTGGTGGAATACCTTCCTAATTGAGCAAGGGCTCTGCGTTCATTGCCCAGCACCACCAACTACTTACAAACAAATAAACAAACCCTAATATTTAGGAAAAGAAGTAGAAACAATATAAAAACCTAGGGGAAAAGTCAAATTTTGGAATCTGAATTTTCAACACAGAAATAAGATAAAACTATAAGGTAGGAAATAAATTTTAGATATTTTTTGGAGACTTAATGCCCATTTAATCCTAGAGAGCTTAGTCTGCTAAGAATCCAACAGGGTGCAGCCTGGTGGTTTATCTCCAGGCCCCACCCTTGTAGGCTCAAAACTATCTGCCCCTTCACTGTCACTTGCTGTCTCATGCCTGCCAGGGAAAAATCCTGGGCACTGCAGCACTTCCCTTTGTCATCCAAGGTTCTGAAGAAATGAAACCATTTGGGCTTCTTATCAAGAAAGGTGCGTTTCTGGGATAATGTGCTCGTGTAAATTTGTAGCCCAAGGGCTCTGGTAGCTTTCACAGTTGAGCTCTGAAAGCCTTCTGTCCTTACTCGTGTTTGCTTCCCTCCCCACCATCATGCCATGTGACAATCTCAATGTCACTGTCTTGGTCACCAGCAGTTGGACAGCTTTCTTGAGATTTTCATTGTTTAGGCATTTGACATTGTCCTTGGAAATGTGTTTGAGTAGTGACAGCTGAGCTCAACGTTGAATTTTCCAGGTCCATCAGGTGCCAATAGCTCACATTTTCTAGATGGCTGGCTGTAGTTTGGGGCACAGATTGCAGCAAGAGAATAGATATTTCTTTCTGCAGAAGGTCGCTATGGGGTTCAAACTTGTGATCTTAGCCTCATTATCACACCTTTAAAACCATCAGACCTAGTAGGCATATTATATGTATTTTTATCTGTAATCAAATTAGTTTAACTTTTCAATTGCCGAAGGTTTATTTCAAATATGCAGTTAAAAATCACTTTGGGACATTTCTCACTTTTGTTTGTAATGAAAGTCACAAAAGTAAAGCAGGCAGCCAAAGAACCTAAGTCACTTTTCATCTTCCCTGTGTTGTCTGTAACAGTGAAAGTCACAAAAGTGAAGCTGGCAGGAAAAGAGCCAAACTCACTTTACGGAGAGTGTGACGGAACCTTTTTCTTCATGAGGCTGTAGCAGGTCTGATGTCAGTCACTTTAGAGGCCTTTAGAGCTCAGTGCTCATTTACTGCTAAGATGTGCCCGCTCTGCTTCTGCATTATGAAGATCATCTGTCAACACTTTGAGAGAGTCCCCTTTGTTATTAAGCGTGTGATGCTCTACGCTGTCAGGTTTTTTGCCAATTATAGTTAAGGTACAATGGTGTATTCGCCAGATCAAAGTCTTACATTGGCGGTAGAGGAATGATTTGTAAGTCTTTATTCATCTGAATTGTACAATGGAACACCTGAGGAATGCAAATAATCCCTCTGAGGGCTTTGCAGAGGGCTGTGAAAATGATAGGATAGAACAGTTGTTACTCTGAATTGATGTTTTAGCCAAAGTAATTATTTCTTATCTTGTTTCCTAACCGTTTAGCTTCATTAGTTATGTTGGCCATACTTATGAGACAGATGTATGACATTTTCCATTATTCTAGCATATGGGTTTGTTCTATTTCCCTTTCAGTGAAGCTGTATTTGGTGTGCTTTTTAAAATGACATATTTGACTCTAACTTGTATAATAAAAGTCTGTTACTAAGCCATTAATGATAATATTTTAATATAGAAGTTTGAATATTTTGTCTATAAAGTAACTTAAAATGGCATGATGTTATTATATGCAAAATTACCTATTTAATCCCCTTTTTGCTTTATTATATCCTCCATAATTTTCCATGAGAATATACTAAGTTTTTATCATGATTTAAGGCTATATACTTTATTCCAAAATAAATCCTAGGAGTTAGTATTTTTTTAGGATGTAAATTAAAGGATACAAATATTATGATCAAAAGTCACTAATAACATATTAAATATGTTACTAACTTTGTATGATAAACATATGCAAACTCTTGTGTGAATTTCTGGTTCTTTTTCTATCCTGAACCCTGTGCAACTGGCCATTCTTTTTTTTCTTCCTTTGTTGTTGTTGTTTGCCTTTTGGGTGGTCTTTTTTTTTTATGTTTGTTTGGTTTTGGTTTGGGGTTGGTTTCTCTGTGTAGCCCTGGATATGGCCATCCAGGAACTTGCTCTGTAGACCAGGCTGGCCTCAAACCCAGACATCTGCCTGCCTCTGCCTCCTAAAGTGCTGGGTTTATGGCTTGCACTACCATCATTGAGGTATACTCTTAACTTTCTGGTAACTATTCGAATTCTTGCCATTTTGTTTAATATTTGAGTTTTGATGGATATGGTCTTTAGTTCTTCCTTCTCTTTGCCTTTAAAAGTAGTATGTACATTGATTATTTAACAGATCTCTTCTGCAGTATTTTGCCATAGTGCCTATTAAACTTGAGCCAAAATTTAGGAGGCTGGGGCCAGTCAGATGGCTCAGCAGGTAAAAGTGCTTATTGCCTGATGGCCTGAGTTCAGTCCCTGGAGCCTACGTGTTGGAAGGAGAGACTGACTCCTGCAAGTCTGTATGCACAGATAAAGCTAAATGTAAAATATAGGGTATTGATAGGATGGCATAAGACCTCAGTTACTTACAGATTTATAATCAGACCTGGGTAAAACCATAGACTCATAGGAGAATATTTTATGATTATCTGAAAAGATGACAATGTTACCTGTTTACTGTCTGTATTATTTTCCTAGGTTCTTTATAATATAAAATGTACTATTATTGTTTCCATTTCTGCAAATGAGGAAACAGGTACCTACGCAGGAATAAGAAACTGAGTAGAACCTTTTAATTATATTTGATACCTTTATTTCACATAAATTCTAATTACTGCTTTTCCAAAAATACTCACTTTAGAAGGAAAAAGACTCAGTAGTGCTTTTCTAGGCATCAACTAGTATGTTTCCTAATGGATTTGGCTTTCCATAACTTTTATGATTAAAGGAATTTATTTCTTCTGTTTTTCTATTCATGTTGCTATAAAAATTTGGATTTATAAGAGCAGCATGTACCCAATTGACTATATTTATAAATCTGTATTTTTGCATTTTTGTTATTGTTGTTGTTGCTAATGTTAGCAGAAACCTCTCAAAACCAAATAGCAGCTGTTGGTTCTGTTCATTCAGGAAGGAACTAACTCTGTCTGTAGATGTCTGGGTGGGGCAAATTATGTTTCAGAGATGCCACAAAATTAGTTGGCATTTCTAAGTGTGATTCCTGTATAAGCAACTTCATGAGTTCTCTTTTCTAAAACTTATTTTGTAAAAGACATTAACATTATAAAATAGTCTTAATCAGGTATTAATGCTAAAAAAATTCAGTTTAACTTTTAGAAGTTGATCCTATTTGTAATATAGCTCCTATATGCCAAAATAAAATACGACAATAGAAACTTCCAGCATATACCTGAAAAACTGCTGCCTGCTAATGCCTTGACCTTGGAAAGCTATACACAAAAAGATGGCATCATAAAACCGTGCAGTTCCTATGAATATGTATGTGCTACTTGATAATAATGAATGTGGCACAGTCATGCATGCACTACAAGATAATGTTGTGCCCTCTTTTGTCTACAGGTTGATAAAAATTAAAGAGTGGGTGGACAAGCATGACCCAGGCGCCTTGGTCATTCCTTTTAGTGGGGCCTTGGAACTCAAGTTGCAAGAAATGAGTGCTGAGGAGAGACAGAAGTATCTGGAAGCGAACATGACACAAAGGTTAATTAGCATTCATTTTCCCTACACTTTATTATCAACTATTTCCTTGCAGTAATTTAATTGCTTGCGCTGATAGAATAATAAATGACAGAGTAATTACCATTATAAAGAGGGAATCTTCTCCTTTCTTTACCATGAGACAGAGTGAAAAGATTTATTTTAAATTAAGTTTTTAACTGTCATCTGTCATCTCCGTACAGTGTTTTAATTATAACATAGGTATTAGTTATGTATATTTTTGAGGAGGGATGATCGCCAAAACTCTTTCGTCATGTTCAGTGGGGGAGGGGAAAGGGTGAATCACTTGCCATAATTTTTTTCTGAGTAACAATAATATATTGTTAGACGATTGGGTTTCAATCAAATAATTTTGCTTTCATGGCTCCAGTTCTGGGAAAAATTAATATTAGGTGAAAATAGTCATAGGATGGGAAGATATAATTTTTCTCTTTTAGTAGTAAACAGTTCAAAAAATGCTTCAGGCTAATACAATTAAAACCAATTTTAGAAAGGGTGTTTTAAGAAATAGCCGCTGCTGTCTGACCTCTTCAAGTGTGCTATGAAAGATGAATGGTAACTTCCTCATATCTTTACCATTATCTGCTTGGACGAATAATTTTAGTTCGAGACGGATCCCTGGCAGAGTCAACTTAAATGTTGAGTGAATTTGTTTCATTCTATTTCAGCGCTTTGCCAAAGATCATTAAGGCTGGGTTTGCAGCGCTCCAACTAGAATACTTTTTCACTGCAGGCCCCGATGAAGTGCGCGCATGGACCGTCAGGGTAAGAGTCATGGGTATTCATCAGCTACCTCCAGTTCCACACTATTGAATTCAGATTGATATCACTGACTTTGAAGTTTGTCATGGTGGCGGTTAGCTAGTCATTACAGATGAGGTTTTTGTCCAGGATAACTTTAATTATTTGTGAGCTGCTGAACAGTGAAAGTGGAGCAGCATTGATTGAGGCAGGTAACAATTGATTCTGCCTATTACATAGTCTGAATTTCTTCATCCTGTAGAATCTGTCTACCCTCCTCCTGTGGTCAGAGATAAGACGCACCAGTATTGTGCTTGCTTAATCTGTGTGACTGGGTTTGTCTGCAGTGAAATTGATGTTGCTTTTCATTTTGTAGTCGCTAAGTTTGTTGGGTTGCGTGTGGTGCTTTCCTCCCTTGCTCTGCTCGGATTACATTTTCAGCAATAAAAGCTATATGACATCATTATGCTCTTCATAGATACACAGTTGGGCTCAAAAAGCTGCACTCAATGTGTAATAATTCCTGCCTTCCTATCGATTTCATAGAAGTGATGTTTATTTTTACTGTTACATGTTCAACTTCTTCAAGAATGTGATATATATTTTAAACATTAGTATATACTGAATATGACTAGGGAGAACAACTAATCTGTTCCCAGAGGACAATAGACTGAAATATAATGGTTTGCTTTTAAATGTAAATATATTGTAATATAGTAGTTCTTATTGAAAAAATATTTTGAAATTTTTGCAGTCCTAAATTTTGAGTTACAGAATATAAAAAGGTCGGAGTTTTTAGATTCAGTGTCTCAGTAGGTCTTGTATTGTTCTGTTTAAAATGCATGTTTTGTTATAATCTCAGTGCTGTTTGATTTGCACTTTCAGTGCTGCTGTTACAACGTGTTTTTCCTTAGTATGGGTGGAAGCATGGAGCTGCTCAGCACAATGTTAGATAAGCCTTTATGAATTCAAGACTCACTCTTCCTTTTACTCTCCCCCTTTGTAAGAAGAAAAATGTTCGATTGACTTCTAACAAGGTCCTTTTATATAAACTTTAAAAATAATGTCAAAGCAATTCCAAGTTGTTAAACAAATTGCCAGTGTTTATTGTTACTATATATTTTAAAGATGTATCTTAAAGCCTTAAAATTTGCAGCTGAAGTGTGTGAAGCAGCACAGAGCATCCTCTGGGTTTGAAATGTGCAAGCAGGTTGTCCTAAGACGGATTGCTAGTCCCCGTGACTTAATGTGCTCAGATACTCAGTCAGGTCAGCATCAGTGAGTAGCCACATTAACCCAATACATCTTTTATTATAAAAACTGTGCTCTACAGTGTCAGACCCCTTATCACTTTAACATGCTTTATTAAGCAGCCTGTAGGTCACCATTATTTCTCAGATTTTTTTTTCTGTGGTTGTGTGTGTCTGGATTGTATGTTCTTGTAATTTAACATACAAGGTAATTACAAGACATTTCTCTTTCCATCTTGACTTGAATTTCCTTCATGATGGTTAGAGGCTGGCTATATTATGCAAAATGTTTTTTTTTAACATTTTAACATTTCTTGATTATTTCAAAATTATTTGCTGACCTTAGCTTATCTGATTTGCTAGAAATGTCTGAAATTGACCCTTTATATATTGATTTTTATATGTTTACATGAGCTGAGATTTTAAGGGCTTTTATCTTTTTTAAACCTTTGATAATTCAACTTGAAAGTTACTTTAAAAATCTTTATTTTTTTTTTTTTTTCCACTGTGAAGAGTAGAAAATCGAAATAAAACCCACACCAAGCCAAACCACTGCGTCTAAATCAATAAAACTGTAGATGACTGTTAGGAAAAGCAAAGCTCTGAGCTGTACCTCTGTAACACCTGCTGATGTGTCTGTGTTCAGTCTGCTGCACAGGCAGTGTCCACTGATGAAAACGCACTAATTGCATAGCGGACATCCGAACTAGTATTAAACTTAAGTTTGAGTTGAGCCAACTGCAGATCAGAGAAAAGAAACTCAGTGCTTACAGTCGGTCATTTTAAATGAAATTACTTTCCTCTGGTCCTTTTCAAAGAAAGGAACGAAGTCTCCTCAGGCTGCAGGAAAGATTCACACAGATTTTGAAAAGGGATTCATTATGGCTGAAGTAATGAAGTATGAAGACTTTAAAGAGGAGGGCTCTGAGAATGCAGTCAAGGTAAGAAATGATTTTTTTACTTGCAAATTTCATAATTTTAGCACTCATGTGGAGATACCCGTGATAAGCAAGAGCTGTCTTTAAACTATATGCTGTCAGCCTCTTAGAGTTAGCATTGTTGTCCACTGACTAGGAGCGATCCATGTTCCTGTGCTTTCAAGTCAGTTTTAAATGGCTGTATGCAGTGTGTTTTCCTTCTAACTGAAAATAAAAATAAGCCTTCAGTCACATAAATACAAGTATTTTGTTCACTATTAGCTAATGAAAAAGTCATAGTAATCTGAGTATATGAACTAGAACTCATAGTGTGGTGGAGTCAAGGAGACAGAGAGTGGGGCCTACTTAGGTAAAACCTCCTGGCGCTGAAACTTTAGGGGCTTCCTTTTTTTTTTTTTTAGATCTTTGGGAATTTGATTTGCTTTTTCAACACTAGAGGGCAGGTCCAAAATTGTGCTTTATTTTTAACAAATAACTATAATTTGATTTTCAGATCTTCATAGTGAAGCAGTGTTAAATATAAATATTAAATGATTTTTAATGTAAGTTCTATTACAAAATTCATTTTTCTAGATTGATTCTTCATGAAGAAACATATTAATGTCTAATAAGCAGGCAGTTCACCTCACTAAAAGTTGTCCTTGTAAGAAGCTTCTTTTACTTGAAGACTGTTTTAGGAAATGTTGAGAGATTCAAACAAGACTCTTATTTTGACTATTTCATAATTTGAAAGGAATGTAAAAGGTATTTAAGTTTGGTTTATTCTTACCAGTATTAATAAAACATATTAAACAGGAGGGCTTTGATAGGACTGTTGGATCCAAAAATCTTCATAGAATTCGTTCAGTATTGAGAGCCATTTTGATTTACAAAAAAAAAAAAAAAAAAAAAAAAAAAAAAAAAAGGTAACAGTTTGCAATTAAACAAAGCCATTAATTCCACTGTCATCTGTATTGATATAGATAAGCATGCAAATATTGAGGGTGACTTTTGTCAGGAATACTAATTAGACTTGAATATCCGATATTTTTGGTCAGCATGTTATATCACGTTATCATATATTTCTTTTCATATAAAAGATAAAAATGAAGGTATTTTCTATGTCTAGGATTCAGACGGAAGCTTCCTTTTCATACTTACATATGCTAAGTCAATATTTGCCAACCCTTACTGGATTTTGTTATGATAAACTTAAGATAACATGAATTGTGAATACTTTAACAATTCAGAAACTATAATAAACAGTACAATGTTTCCTACTTATAATGATATGTGAGGCTGAGCACTTTGCATCATAAATTAGAAAAAAAATGGGCTTCTGGCTTTCCACTTAGAATGCCACTAACTATCTTGTGTGTTTTTTAACTTCCAAAACTAATATTTAGATTTTGAGCTCTGAATAAATGAAGAATTTATGAGCTACTTTAATTTAATTTCCTTATTCAACAGTGTTCAGTTGTACATGATAAGGAAGTTTGAGCTTGTGAACAGGACTGACTCCCTCCCTCCCTCTACCCCCCCCCCCTCTCTCTCCCCCCCCCCCCCCCCCCGTGTGTGTGTGTGTGTGTGTGTGTGTGTGTGTGTTTCTACCACGATGCAGCATAGCTAATTCAGTGCAATGCTGCTGTGAACTATATCCTGAATAGCTCTTTGGGCTTTGTAGCCTACAGGGATGTCACACTGTTAGCAATCCTATCTGCTTAGGCAAAGCTGCCTTCTACAGATGGCTGCTTTCAAGTGCAAATGAACTGGTTAGACGTGTCTTCTTTAACACATACTCAAGATTCACAAATGGGTATTGATTTTTTTTCAGCCAGTGTTTCTGATAGGAGTGGAAATGGATTAAATGGTCTCTAGAGAATTTAAAGAAACACTGTCACTATTAATAGTAAACTTCAGTGTAGCAAAGTATATAAACTTAGACTAATATGTCATGTCAATGTGTATTTCATTTAACTTGTCTGTATAGTTTTATAATAGTGAGCCTTAGATTCTAGAAGTAAGTACCATAAGGCTTTCAATGTATCACATCTTTACAAAAATCATGTGACTGTTTATTTAGTATGCCTTTTAGAATGATAGAGTACATTGTCTTTTTAGAGGTAAACTTCATGTTAATAGCATATTGCTAGCAGGCAGAATTCTTTGTACTGTACACTATCAAAAATATGCTTATAAAGGATCTTCAGTCTGGTTTGTTGATTTAAGCCTCAGATGTATGATTTTGGCTAGTGTTTTTATTACTGATAATTATAATTTCACTTGGCTTTGAACTTTCTTTCAATATTTTCAAAGAGAAGTAGTAATCTTACATTAGACAAACTTTTCATGTTCTCAAGAAATTCTAACAGAAGGAAAACACTTTAGAGATTTTTTTTCCCCAAAAGATCCCCAGGTACCCATTGTTGAGTGGCTGGCACTGGGGCAACAGGAGCCTGGTAATTGTGTGAGTGTTGGTGTGAGTGCTGAGGAGCCTGAAGTACGTGCTGGGCTGGGCTGGGGGGGGGGGGGGGGGGGGCTGTGAACCTGGTTTGTTTGTGCATAATTACCAAGAGCGCGTCTGGATCTGCATACCGGCAGGCGGGATCAGTTGCTTTGTGGACTGATGTACATGTGGAAAAGTATCTGTCTGTAGTTCCAACCTGTTAGAGTCGGCTTGTAGCCAGCACTGTCAATAAATTCCCAAGATACCGTTCAGAAAGCACAGTTGTTCAACACCATTTCAAGATTAAACAGGGCAACAAGAAATTCAAATTTGTGCACCACAATTGAGCAGTTTTTCTTAGCGCAAAGTGTCTTTAAGACATCATCAGGGTCACCAAAGAATTTCTTTAAGCAAACAGAGCACTTGGAGTTTTTCTCTGCCTCGTTTGATCCGTTTTCTTATGGTGACTTGCTGGGTGTTTGCAGATGCATCAGAAATGTACCATAAACAGCATGTAATGAAACTTAATGATATTGGTATAATTACATTTATGTATCAACAGTTAGTGAGAATACATTATGATTATGTACACATATACGTGAAAGCTTAGTCCTGCCTAAATCAGAAGTATTTGCTCTTTGTCCGCTTTAGAACTTGTACGCCTTCCTGTACTTTTCTTCTTTTTCATTATGGTTTTTAACATGACCCAAGGAGTATTTCTTTGGGTGTTTGGTTATAAACAGTAAGCCATTTCCTTTGTTTCTCCTATGTATTTGGTTATAAGTAATACACCATTTTCTCTGCTCTTCCTGTTTGCAGGCTGCTGGAAAATACAGACAACAAGGCAGGAATTATATTGTTGAAGATGGAGATATTATCTTCTTCAAATTTAATACACCTCAGCAACCAAAAAAGAAATAAATTTAGTTATTGCTCAGATAGACATACAACTTCTAAAATGCGTATATTGGGGTTTGGGGGTTTTGTTTTTTTAAATTAAAGTTTCTGGAATCTAAAGAGACAAAGTTAGGAATGGGAATCTTCTAAAAACAAATTATTTTTATTTGTTTTAAAATTATAAAATACTGTGTACCTTCAGTGAAATGCGAGTGACTAAACGTGAACAGCTTTGCTTTTCACGCGATTAAGATCCTTCTTCAAATTGTAGAAGCTTTTCAAGAACCATATTACTCTCCTGATACTTCATTAATCTCCATCATGTGTGCCAAGCCTGACACATTTGACAGTGAAGACAATGTGGCTTGCTCCTTTTTGAATCTAAAGATAATGCATGTTTTACAGTACTCCAGATGTCTACACTCAATAAAACATTTGACAAAACCAGCCTTGGTGTGTTTGGGGATGTCTGTATTGACTGACTGTGGTGTGCTGAATGCGATATGGCACCTGCTGGCTGCTGATTACAGAATTTTAAGGCGTGTGTGTGACACAGGAACTGGCAGTGTGGGGCCGCTGCAATTGTATCTTAAAAGTGAGTCAGTCTTTCATGGGAATTAGAAGAATAATATACCGGGAATTGTCTCAAAAAAAGTTAATTACTTTGTAGATGGACATTTATTGAAAGATGATAGCAGTGATATTGCAAAGATTAGAACACAGGTGACTCTACCCGGAAAGAAAATAATTTTGTCTCACATATTAGTGATTTTCTTTGTTATTATTGTTCTAACCAAATGAAAGCCATTTTTATTTTCATTTTTCTTTAAAATTATTAAATTGTAAAAACTGACCTTTTTGTTTCTAAGAGGTTGCATTTTTATTTCAATTCAATATTGTATACTGGCTTTAAAACTGCTGAAAAATAAGTGAACTTTGATCATTTTTAAACTTCCTTCACACTTGCTGTTAAATTATTTGTAGCCAGTTAAATTCGGCATACAGCCAGGCAGAGGTGACACACACCTTTAATCCCAGCACTCAGAGGCAGAGGCAGGTGGATCTCTGAGTTCAAGGCCAGCCTGGTCTACAAAGTGAGTCTAGGACAGCCAAGGCTACACAGAGAAACCCTGTCTTGAAAAAAAACAAAAAAATGGCATGCATGTAAATAAGGCACCTTTTAGACTCAGTAAAATGAATGAGAGAACGCTGATAGCTTGGTTACCCTGAGGCCATTTGCCATGCCACTCACCCTCTGAAGACACAGACGGCTGCAGTCCATCCTCCTGAAGGCCCCTCCTGCCTCCACGTAGAATCATCTCCATGAAACGAGGTCTCATACCCAGGCCAGCCGTCACTCTTACTGTAGTAGTATTGTCATGTTAAACATGCAGACATGTAGAACAAAGGTGGGAGAAAGAGAGATTTCCTTAGATTAGGCTGCCCTAAGGAAAGGTTTGAAGCAGACTTAGTTACCTGGCATAGTGGTACAAGCTTGTAATCCTAGCACCCAGGGTCTGAGGCAGGAGGATGGTGAGTTCAAGGCCTACCTGAGGAACATAGTGAGACCCTGTCTCAAAAAACAGACTGGCCAGGCAGTGGTAGCACATGACTTTAATCCCAGCATTCAGGGAGGCAGAGGCAGGTGGATCGCTGAGTTTGAGGCTAGCTTGGTCTACAGAGTGAGTTCCAGGACAGCCAAGGATGCACAGAGAAACCCCGCCTCAAAGAAACCAAACAAATGAGACTGAAGCTGGACATGGTAGCTTAACACCTGTAATCTCAGCATTTGGGAGGATGGTAGAAAATTGGGTTATCAGCTAAGACTACATAGTGATGTACCAAGCCAGCTTGGGCTAGAGAATAAGACCCCCATCTCAAAAGCAGTAAATAAGCGCCAGGCGCGGTGGCACACGCCTGTAATCCCAGCACTCAGGGAGGCAGAGGAAGGGGCAACACTGTGAGTTCAAGGCCAGCCTGGTCTACAAGGCGAGTCTGGGACAACCACAGCTACACAAGAGAAACCCTGTCTCGAAAAACAAAATCAATAGATGGGGGTACAGCGAAGTCCTGAATATAACTTAGAAATAGTGTGGTGACTGTGTACTGGGACAAAGCTACACGTGGTGTCCGCATGCTTGCTGTGTCCGCATTTGCACTGCACACAGCTTAGCACTCTCAGGCATTTTGGTAGCATGAGAAGTCAAATCCCTTGCTTCTGCATAGGTGTTTAAAAGCTTGAAGATGACCAAGCCCGTCTCTCTACTATCTAGTGTGATGGTTGCACTGTGGGAAAGAACCAGTGACAGGAGAAAGGAGACAGACCATTTGAGGTAACTGCATCTGTTAGGACTGAAATTAGATGCTAAAATTGTACACTGTACAAAGTTGCATGTTCTACAAAGGTTTAGAATTCTAGGAACTGTTGCCTGTGGATTAAAAGGTATCTGAAATGTTTTCAATGATACATATGTATAAACTATAGCTTATATACTTGTAAAGTTTTAAGTAAATGTTTTTGCACCTGTCCAACTTCATCCCAAATTTGAACTCAGGGGATTTGATTTGGGGGAAATGTTTTGGTAGCCTGCAGTTGAACTTTTTCATGTTGCCTTGATGACTTTCGCATGGCGCTGGGCATGTCTTGGATCAGAACCAGGTCCCCTAAAGAAGCCAAGTCCTCCTCATGGTTCATGACTCCTTTAGTTATAAATGAAGGCTTTGTGCACATATAATCTGCCACCATCACGCTGCAGTAAGTGTTCTTCCAGGTGACTGATCAACTTCCAGTATTAGAATGCCACACTGCTGATCACTGTTTGCTGCCCCTGCAGCGATGTTTTCAGCGCTCTGACTGTGACTCTGCCTCAGATACCCCAAGTCAGAGGGGAAATCTCTGTTTTCCAACCACTCTACTTTACTTAACCCTTTTCCTGACCTTTCAGACATGTTAGATCTCATAGCTGACTCCTTAAATTGGAAAAATGGATCTTGACCCATTTTTTAAGCTTGTAGAATAATTTTTGGCTCCTTACAATTGCTTGGGGGGGTCCCCTAAAAAAACTGGCAGTTTGGGGGCTGGCAAGATGACTGAAAGGGTAAGATCATGCTGCCAAGCCTGACAGCCCAAGTTTAGTTCTTGCTGGAAAGAGAGAACCAGCTACTTACTGCAAGTTGTCCTCTGATCCCTACATGCATGATTTCCCATACACATGCACACAAATTAAAATGAATTAAAACGTAAGTTTTTAAAAGTTTATTGACAGTTCTTTCTGAATAAGGTGGTGCACACATGTGAGGCTAGCCTGGGCTACAGAGTAAGACCCTGTCTCAAAAAATGTTATTGACAGTTCTTGAATTACCTTCATAACCTGTAAACACCTGGGACCACTTACAAATTAGTACCTCGGTGAAAAGCCCTGTATTGCAGTTAGGAAACACACATCTTAACACGTGGTCTGGTCGTTGGCCTGGCAGGTCTAAGGAAGCCAGGTTAGGTTTGCATCCTCGCTGTATAGTCTGCTTCCAGCTTGTGTACTGTGTGCTGTGACCTTGGTTAGACAAGTTACTTAAGCAGTCTGAATTAATATAGGCCTTTTGTGAGTGTTGAATTTAGACCAAAAAAAAAAAAAAAAAGGGGTAAAAAATCACTTAGAACCAAGCAAGTTCTTGGTTGTTTACACTAGCAGTGCTTTTCATGTATGGCAGGCATACTTCCTTGTGTCCATATCCGCTCAACAGACACAATTATACAATAGAAAATTGCTGGTGCAAGTAAAGTTGGAAGAAAGATAAGGGGACGTTCTGTATTGAGGATACATTTGTCTTGATCAGTAAATCAGTGTATTCTTGCCATTAGAAGGTCACAGTGAAATGATGGACACAGAAGGGGCCAACGCTCTGCCTGCTCTGCATCGCTGCCTCATAGAACACCGCCCCAGGGAAAGGCAGGTTTCCTAGTGAAGCAGAAGGCCATGGGTTGGGGTCCTCAGATCCTGCCTTCTCACTCGTGGTTTCTTTCCCAAGCTAAGAAGGGCTTACTCCAGCGCCTTCTCCAGAGCGCCTCCGTGCTTTCGGATTGTGGAGGGTTACGTTCCTTCACACTCTGCCAAGCATGGTGACCTGCTGATGAAGGCCCAAAGGCCAGCCAGGAAAGCCGTACTTCTGTTGCCACCAGATATGGAAGAAAAGGACAGTGATACTCGTGTTCTTTGCCTCTTCCGGTCCCTGTGCGTATTGCTGTTCCCCCCTTGGAGGCACAGGGGGAGTCTGGTGAGGTCCCATGTTGGCTGCCCTAGAGTGCCAAGAGAATGTCACATCTTTTAAGTTATGTTCTGTTCATATTTTCCTAGTCCTCTCCATACAGTTTATTAGAAAGCTACTCTGGGGTCAGAGCTTCCTGCTGCTGATTGAAGGAGGGTATTTGCAGCTTGGATGTATGCTCCTTCCCTGTTTCTCCTTTGAGAGGACTCATTAGTCATGCATACAAGGTCAGCACCCTAAAGCAGCAGTTTTCAACCTATGGGTTGTGACCCCTTTGAGGGTGGAATGAACCTTTCACCAGGGCCGCACAAGACCCTCAAAAAAACCGCAGATGTTTACATTACAATTAATAACAGTAGCAAAATTACACTTATGAGGTAGCAATGAAATTAGTTTTATGGCTGAGGGTCACCACAACCTGAGATACTGTATTATTGGATTGCAGCATTAGGAAGGCTGAGAACCTTTGCCCTAAGGGCTCCTGGAGCCTTAGTGTGGCAGAAGCCTGCATCTCCAGGGTGCTCGGCTACCTACCCATTGACCTGGCTGCTTACCATGTACATAGAAGACAAATGATGTAAGCGTTCGTGTCTGGGCTAACGTTGTGTAGTAACAGTCTAGCTTTTACTCCAGTAAACACAGGCACGCTCTGTGGTTTCCATGGCACCTTAGCTATGTTGTTGCTCCTGTTCTGTCCTGTGAATGCATGTCACCCAATGCTAGTCACTCTTCCAGCCTTGGAGTCTTTGTAGGTGAAATAAAAACAGCGCTGTGTATTAATAGGTAAAAGGGTTGGGGTCACTTTGTCAAGTGTGACCTAAAAGAAAACAGTAACAAACCCTTACATAGTACACACATATGAGAGCCTTATGACGGATATTTTTCTGAGTCCCTAAACTGTCCTGCAGAGGCTACCCAGAACGGCATCATGAACTAATACATTGTACTCCAAAAATTATAGCATTATTTTTAAATTAGAGTTAATTTTATTACATAAAATTGAGGAAGCACTTTCAGGATAGCTCCACAGCTTTACTCAACATTAATGCTTGCTACTGAGGTACTGAAGGGGTCCTTGGCAGCCGACAGGCTCTTGAATTCTCAGCCTAATGGTGGAGGTCATCTGTTATCACCTCTTCTGTTATTCTTTCTTATATAGACATTAGATTTCATAACCAAAATTGCATAGCTCACTGTTTTCTGTTTATTTTATTGGGGGGTATAGTTTGAGACAGGGTTTCTCTGTGTAGCCTTGCTTTGTAGACCAGGCTGGCCTTGAACTCTGCCTGCCTCTGCATCCCTGAGCACTGAGATTACAGGCGTGCGCCACCATGGGCCTGGCAAATTTCTAAAACTGTAACACCCGTACAGAATACAACTTCACATTGAATAACCCTTCCATGAATATTTTCCCTTTTGAGAGAGTAGGATGAAAATTCCATTGACTTTTATCAAATAAACTTGAAAGTTTTCAGCCACACATTATTTTCCCATTACATCCAATTGCCCATCAGCACCCTTTAAAAAATGTTAGGTAGAGAAACTACGAACATCCATGTAGGTCCCTTGCTTCCCCAGCTTTCCAAACTGTTGACACCATAGAATCATAAGGGAGAACTCAGCCCAAAAAAAGGAAGAACTGGGAATTTAAGGAATGTCCTACTTAAAATGTGCTGTCCCTGTCAAGGCATGGCATTGTCTCAGGACACTGAAGGCTTGAGCATGGGAGTGTAAGGCCAGCCTGAGAGAGAGGCGGGGGGGGGGGGGGGGGGGGGGAAGAAAGTAGGAAATGTTAAATATTTTTTATCTGTGATGCTGCTACTGTGTGTGTGTGTTAAACATGTATATGCTCAAATACACACATAGGCACTTGGACACATGCATGCATGCAGCTTGAGTCCTGGAAAGATGGCTCTGAGATCAGAGCACATACTGAACTTGGAGAAGACCCAAGTTCAGTTCTCAGCACCCACATCGGGCCACTTCTCAAAGCCTGTATTGTAGCTCCTGAGAATCTGACACCTCTTCTGATCTCCATGGGCATTTGCATTCACACACACACACACACACACACACACACACACACACACACACACATCAACATTTGTGCACTTTCTATTATATATTATACCTCAATTTTGAAAAGAAAACTGCATCCTTCAAGTAGTTGATAGAACTACTGAATATACATTATTTATAAATATTGGGTCTTTAGGAGGTACTCATGTGCTTTAATACTGTAAAGATGTTAGTTAAGGTAAAAATTTTGTCAACATACAAGCTGTGTATGAAGACTTGCTAATGCTTAAGATGGCCACATTTCACAACTGAACTGTAGTCATTTAAGAAGCTATGATAAAAAAAAACTAGTTCCCACAGAAGGTAAATTATTTTCTGTGGTCTAAAGAATTGAAATCTGGTCAGCTGTAATAAAATTCTACTGTAACAGCAAAAACAATTGGAAACAATTTAAAATATGAATATAGGAAAATGGCAAAATGAATTATAATGCACCCATACAAAAGAGTACTTTAAGCCACTAGAAAAAATAAAGTAACTATATGAGCTGGCTTGGGGTGACAGACTGCTTCAAGAGAAAGAGAGTCAGAACAGTGTGATGAATAGAATGCCAGAAGGAGCTTCAGTTAACCATTTGATGTGTGTCCTCTTGAAGTTAGCCATGTGTTTACATGTATGAATAGTTCTACATATATCTTTGCATAAAGAGACCATCTTATACATATCATTAAGTGACATTTTCACCGAAGGAGCCCCTTTGAAGGCACTGTAGAACTGTCTAGAATCATATTATGTCCGAGGACTTACCTTTATGTAAGGCAAGACTTGAGGAGGGAAAGGATGCAGCTGTCAATACCAAAATGGTAGGTGCTTTACTCAAAAATATTAAAACCAGTCTATAATGTTGAATAAAAATGGCAGGAGCAGTCAGGCAGACACAAGAGCAAATGCAGAAGCTCTGGCAAGAAAGCCTGGTGCTCAGTGGAACAGAGAGCTGCTGTGGCTGGGGGCAGCAGAGAATAGCTTCCGGAGGTTCAGGACCTTGGATCTTAACTCTCCTTTAAGTGGAAAGCCCTTAGGCTTTCAAACAAGCCGTGCATTGTGATGTAGATTTTGAAAGGTCAGCTGGCATCCTGCCCCCTCTGCTGTATGCCTCGTCCTCCCAGTCCAGGGAAAGATGCTGCTGCTGGTGGCAGTGCAGTAGAGGAGAGATGGGGAGGCGGGAGCAGGAAGAGGGGTGCCAGAGGCCAGAATTGCAGCTGACTATCCAAAAGAAGTGTGCTGGGCTGCTGTCTGCTGCGAACAGCCACTTTGGTCTTTTGTTTTGCTCTTTGAGACAGGATCTTACTGCATACCCATGGCTGTCTTGGACCTCACTATAAGGACCAGGCTAGCTTCAAATTTGGGAATCCACCTGCCTCTGGCCCCCAGGTGCTGGCATTACAGGTGTATCACACCACAACTGGCTAGTAGCCACATTTTTAAAAAAAAAAAATCTTAATAGTGTATTTTTTAACCCAGTATGCCCAAGTTGTTATTTCAATGTGTGACCAGCCTTAAAATTACTAATATGTTTTAGATGTTTTTCTTTCACACAGGTTAAGCACCCATAATCCAAAATGTTTTGAGCACTGATGTGAAAAACATTTGGATCTAAACCATTTGGGATTTGGGGGTTAGCAATGTTCAATCAAGTGAGCTCTATGCAAATACTCCTAAATCTGAAAAGCTCTGTAATCTGAAGTACCTGTGGTCCCAAGTACTTCAGATGAGGGCAGCTCTCCTAGGCTCGCCAGATCTCATCGCACAGTCCCAATGCTCACTGCGGTGTGTGGCTGTGTAAGGCCAGGCAGGGCTGTGCCTTCCCTCCAAAGGACTTTAATCTGAGCTCTCAACCACATCCGAACCAGAAATACTCACATTCCCCAGACTGAATCCCAAAAGTATGACTAGTCCTCGTGTCTTCTTTAAGTGTGAGAAGGTTCCACAGGTAGGACCAGGTATAGTAGAACCAATGAGACCGACTCTAGACATGAACTCAGTGGAAATAGATGCATCCTGGTTCATTCTACTTGCCGCGGGAAGAATTAACAAGACACAGAGATGGACACAAGGGGAAAGAAGAATTCAGATGACGTCCGGGGCTGAGATGGCTCGGTTGGTAAAGAGCCTGCTGTGCAAGCATGAAGATCTGAGTTCAAAGCCCCCGTACCCATGTGATATCTGGGCATGGCTGCCAGCACCAGACAATCAGAAAAGGGAAACCCCCTACTCTTGCTAGCCAGCCAGTCTTGCCAAAGCGGGAAGCTTGAGGACCTTTGGCCTACACACACACACACACACACACACACACACACACACACACACACACGTGCAACTCATGCCTGTAAGCCCAGTACTCGGGAGGCAGAGACAGCAGGCTTAGTTCAGGTCATCCTTGAGAACAAAGAGAGTTCCGGTCCAACCTGGCTAAAAGAGACCCTTTCTCAGAAAAACAAGAAACAAACAAAAAAAATTTTTTTTTAATTAAAATGACTTCTGGTTTTTTAACCTGAGCAGCTGCATGCAGAGGCATTGCTGGTGTGGGAAAGAGGCTGGCACAGATGTGTGATATGTGTGAAGACGGGAGGCAAGGATTTCTTCTGTGTTGATAACAGTCAGGGCTTGAGTTTAAGACTTACAGCAAAGGGGCTGGAGAGATGGCTCAGCAGTTAAGAGCACTGGCTGCTCTTCCAGAGGTCCTGAGTTCAATTCCCAGCAACCACATGGTGGCTCACGACCATCTATAATGTGATCTGATGCCCTCTCTGTCAAACATGCAAATAGAACACTCATAAATAAATAAATAGTAAATAAATATTTTTTTAAAAAGACTTACAGCAAAGCCTACCATCTGTGGCAGTATGGTACTGGTAAAGGAAAGACTTAAGATCAAAGAAATAAAACAAGGAACCTAGACACAGGCTCACCTGATTAGTTACTTTTTTCTTATTGCCTTGACAACTTAAAGAAGAAAGGGCTTAGGGCTGGAGAGATTGCCCTGGCCGTTCTTCCAGAGGACCCCTGTTCAGTTCCCAGGACCCACATGGTAGCTCACAACCATCTGTTTCTCCAGTTCCAGGGAATACAACACCCTCTTCTGGCCTCTGAAGTCCCTAGGTGTACGAGTGGTGCACAGACACAAACATGCTGGCCAAACCCCACACACAATACAATAAAGATACTTTTGGGGGGGGGGTTGTTTGCTTGCTTCCTTGCTTTTTGGTTTTTTGGGGTTTATTTTGGTTTTTGTTTGTCTGCTTGTTTGTTTTTCGACACAGGGTTTCTCTGTGTTATCTTGGCTGTCCTAGACTTGCTTTGCAGACCAGGCTGGCCTCAAACTCACAGTGATCTGCCTGCCTCTGCCTGCCAAGTGTTAGGATTAAAGGCTTGCGCCAACATGCCTGGCCTTTTGTTTTTATTTTTTATTTTTTGAGACAAGGTTTCACTGTGTAGCTCTGGCTGTTCTATAACTCGCCGTGTAGATCAGGCTGGCCTGTACTCACAGATCTGCCTGCCTCTACCTCTGTACTCTGCCCAGCAATGTCCTTGTTTTTAATAGCTGAGTACTATTCCACTGTGTAAATGCCCCACATTTTCTTTATCCTTTCTTTGGTTGAGGGACATCTAAGTTGTTTCCAGTTCCTGGCTATTACAAATAAAGCTGCTAGAGCCAGGTGTGGTGGCGCACACCTTTAACCCCAACCCTCGTCAAGGCCAGCCTAGTCTACAAATTGAGTCCAGGACAGCCAAGGCTACAGAGAGAAACCTTGTCTCAAAAAGAAAACAAAACAACAACAACAACAAAAAGATGCTATGAAAATAGTTGAGCAAATGTCCTCGTCTGGTGGAGCATCTTTTGAGTATATACTCAGGAGTGATATGCCTGGGTCTTGAGGTAGCACTATTCCCAATTTTCTGAGAAACCATCAGATTGATTTTCAAAGTGGTTGTACAAATTTGCACTCCCACTAGCAGTAGAGGAGTGTACCACTTTTTCCACAACCTCACCAGCATGTGCTGTCGCTTGAGTTTTCTAGCTTAGCCATCCTGACAGGTGTAAGATGGAATCTCAGGGTCGTTTTGACTTGAATTTCCCTGATGACTAAGGATGCTGAGCATTTCCTTAAGTGTTTCCGTTGCTGCTTCATAACTGAAGTTTTGCTACTGTTATGAATTATAATGTAGATATCTGTGTTTTCCAGTGGCCTTGGGCAACCCTTATAAAAGGGTCTTCAACCCCAAAGGGGTCGAGATCCACAAGTTGAGAACCCCTTCTCTAGAGACAGAGGAGAGATGCCAGGAAGGAGCCTGGTGCAGAGGTCTAAGAAACAGCATGCTAAAAGAGACTGCCTGTGGGCAGAAAAGCTGCAGGAACAACATGGAGGAGACAGGGAGGAAGTACATGCTAGCTAGCCATCAAAGGCATGCTGTTTCACCCAGAAGAAGGTTCTGGGTACCCTTGAGAAAATCTAACGGACAAGAGGTAACATTGACCAGGAGAAGCTGCCAGGAGCTGTGCAAGCAAAAGTGTTTTTGTTGTTTTGCTGAGTTGGTTGATTGGCTGGAAAGTGCTGGAACACGTTTAGATGTTTGTTGATAAGGCTTTTGCTTTTAAGAGAAGAACTCACGGCCAGTAGATGAGAGAGCAGCGGTTTCCCCTGAGAGCTGCAGGGGCTGAGGCAAATCCAGGCGTGGCCTTTGGCAAGTGCTTTCCCTGCTGGGGAAGAGCAGGGACTGGGGTGGGTAGCGGTGAGGGGTCGGAAGGAAGGTAACTGCTGTTTCCAAGTGAAGTTTCAGCCAGAGCCCTTAGCACTGCAGAGTTTGCAGAGAGCAGACCTGAAGAGGCACTGGGAGCTTTATGAGGTCCTCCTCAGCCAGCTCCAGTGTGTTTGCCTGCTTGCCTAAGTTCCCAGAGCCCCAGAGCGGGCTCAGAGTCCCAAGCACCATCATTCACTTACCCTTTAGTTTCCGGATGGATGGTGGGAGATGCAGGATCATATTTCATTAGCTTAGCCAGTGACTCTTTCAGGGGGCTGCGGGTTGCGGGGGGCAGGGGGGGGGGTTGTGGCTCTGCTGGCTGCAGCAGATCCTCAGGGTCAAGGTGACCTCTCAGTAGGTTCCACTTTTTATCTTCCTACTTTCGTCATCTTGTTCTCAAATGATCTCCAGATCCAAGCAACTTTTGGAGTTAATATTCAAAAAAAAAAAAAAAAGTTACTGTCACTTGTTAGTACAATCTAACCAGTCTAGCTGCTGACTTCAATGATACAGACTGTGAGTGTGCGTGCAAACGTGAAGGTCCTGGGTAAGCATGTGTGTGTGTGTGTGTGCATGCACGCGCGCGCACACACACACGCACGCGCATGCTTGTGTGCCCCCCACCCCATGAAAGAGACCACCTACTTCTTACTAAGCTCTTAACCCTTACTAATATCTCTGGTCCAGCTTTAAGGGCCCTGGCTTCAGAATGCAAAGCTTCAAAGGAAGCCTCCCCTCTCCTACTCCTCAGGACACAAGGTGAGAGCAAGCTTATTTACCTTGGTAAAAAGCTGGTTAGTGATTTCAGCCATTTGGCTTATTGTGTCTGTCATTTGTAAGTGAATTCCAAGGACCTTAGAATCATTTTCCTTTTTTTTTTTTTTTTTTAACTTGGAAGTAGATTTAATGAAGAATTATTTTTGTTTTTAACAAAATCTCAATTGTTCAATATACCAATAAAGACTAGGGAACCAAGCTGGACAGTGGTGGTACACGCCTTTAATCCCAGCACTTGGGGAGGCAAAGGCAGGTGGATCTCTGTAAGTTCAAGGCCAGCCTGGTCTACACAGTGAGTCCAGGACAGCCAGGGCTACCCAGAGAAACCCTGTCTTGAAAAAACAAAACAAAACAAGCCTCAGGAGCCAGATGCTGGGGTGAAAACCTACTAGCTCAGAGAGGCAGAGAGAGCACCAGCTGACCTTCTTCCTCAGCCAATGTCCCAAAAGGAAACTCCTTTTCCATGCTGTCTCAAAAACCCTCAAACTCCATGCCCCTCCTTTCTACTTCCTGTGCATCTCTCTATCCATCCTCCGGACTCCCTCTTAGTCTCTATGTTTTTTTCCTATGTTCACTCCCTGTCAGCTGGTTGCTTGCTCTGTCTCTTGACCTACAGTTAACTTTATTTAATCTTGTTTTCAATACCCAAGCAGAAAGCCATTCGATTAAATGTGTGTGCTAGGCCTGAACCACACCACAACTAGGAACAGGTTTTTGTTTTCCAGTAAACAACACAATCTCAGGGTTCACAGTGTGAGCAAATATCCTACAACAAATTATATTTCTAAGGAATGGGCCTGGCAAGGTGGATTTCCAAAGAAAGAGTCTATTTTGGGCTTAACTCCTCTAAAGCCTATTGTTGGTCCCACTGGGTGAGGATAAGGCCATCACCATAATTTTTTTAGCCTAATGTAAAGGGAGTTTTGTTAAGTAAATACCGACTAGAATAGTGGGCACCAGCCAGGCCCAGGATTCCCAGAGAACCGCTCTGAATTACATGAGTCCTGGGCTTAGAAAGGCAACCCCCACAAGGCTGCACGCCTCCCGCCTCCGTCTAGTTGGAGGGCAAGCACACACCCTCATGTACTTCCTACCTATGTACCTCTTGCCTACCTGTGATCAGGCACATTCTGTGCAGATGGGGCAGCCAACCTTGTTTACAGAAGTGAAGAGCTGCGGCTTGTTAGGCTTGTTATCTTAAGTGAACAACAGCCCCCAGTGTTCCAGGAAGTTATATGTCCTTGGGCAGTTGAGGCTTATAGGATAGAGGCAGTTTTGTTTTATAGATCCCTTAAGCACAGTAATTTACACTTAAAAGGTAAATTTAGCCTTCACAAGATATGTGATAGGACTGAAGTCTTTAGCTACTTTAAACAATAAAATATCAAAAGGTCTTCCCCTGTTCTACAGTCTCTACACAGCAGTGAGTAGCTCCAGCTACGCAACCAGAGTCTCGCTTTTCAGGAGCTGATGCTTCCAAATGTTACCAGCTCTGATGACGGTTTGCCCAGAGCCACCTCCCGTGCACACCACTCCTTTTACTTTCTTACCGGATCCCAATCTGTGAGTGAGAACACCTAGCTCCTGAAGATCAACCAGCCGTGCTCTGAAGTCACCCTGATAATCCGCTCCTTGCCAGTGGCAGGCAAGGCTGAGGAGCCAGCTGCAGCCTAAGACGTGTGAGGTCTGGAGAGGGGTCCTGGCAGGACTCTGACAAACACTTCTCTCCCTGATTAGAGATACTGGACTCTATCCATTGTGAACCCCGAGATTGTGAACTGAGAAAACCTGTCTCTCATTGTGGTGCGACTCTGTCTTTGATCCTAGAGCTTTCTGTTTACTGTAAACAAGTGCTTGTGGTGTGGCTCAGCCCTAGCACACACCTTTAATGCAAGAGCTGAATAATGTTAACCCTAGGTCAAGAGGCGGAGTAAGTACCCAGCTGACAAAGGGGTGAACAGAAGTGAACAGAAGGGAGGGACACTGAGTTGGGGTACTTACGACTGCTTGGAGATGGAGAAGAGGCTTTTTTCCTTCCTCGGTGTCTGCTGAGTAGGAAGGTCAGCTGGTGCTTTCTCTGCCTCTCCGAGCTAGTAGGCTTTCACCCCAGCATCTGGCTCCTGAGTCTTCTTTGGTAAAATGGAACAATTGGGAATTTTGTTTTCTAAAAACAGCAGTATTTCTCTCTTCTTCCCTGTGAGGACTTGCATCCCAGAACTATGTGGGCATCCTATCTGCTCTTTTGTTCGAAAATAGATCTGAAAATGGAGGCCTAGGATGGTTCCAGTGCCAGGGAGGCTTGTGCAAACCACCCCACCCCCACCTTAACACACACACACACACACACACACACACACACACACACAAACACTTCCCTGAACTGAAGGAAGAGAAAGGGAGGGAGGAGAGAATGGGTTAGTGACAAGCACAAGCTGGAGTTCTGGAGAAGGAAAGGCAGGCTAAGGGCGAGAGGCAGCCCCAGGGCATGACTGGCTAGCAGCTCCCAACAGACTTCTTGTTTTGTGTAAGAATTAAGCACCCTCTTTACTAAAGCCGCTTCTAGCCGAGGACACTGCCATTTGCAGCTGAGAGCCTCCACGCACACCTGACTCCACAGACCGCGCAGGGCCCCTGAGTATTTCAAACTACAGCTCTGTATCCTGGATCCCTGAGAACAATTCCCTGTCCACCACTTGGGCTGTCAAGCCCTAGTTCCTTAACTGCTTGTTAAATATGTTGAACAGCCAAGAGCACTGTTGAAGGGGGGGGGGGGGGAATGAAGGGGGGGGTTCTCATTCTCCTGGTCTGCTCACACATGTTGACTAAATGGAATATTACAAACAAACGATGTTTAATAACGACCTACAGAAAAAAGAACACTAGTATTCCTTTAGGGCCAGTTTAGAGCTCTCCTCTTTAGAGGCTTTGTTTTTGTTTTAACTTTCTAGTTTAGAATTTGAGTTCTTAATTGATTCAGCCCCTGGGAATTATTGGAAAGCCTCCAGTAAAAACCTCTACCGGTGCCTAAGGCAGGCTCCTTCTTAACTGTTGTATAACCACACGTGTGTTGTCAAAACCCAGGGTATCACTCATCTTTAAGACATGGCATTTGTCATGTGTTCTACAGCCTTAGCACACTACCCACTTTATACCTAGGGGCTTAAATTTGTTCTATAGTTCATATACTTCTAGTTTTTAGATAACACATAAAGTAATAGTTTGCACTGTAGTATTTTCTTTTTAAATATATATATATATATATGCATTTATTTATCTATTTACTCACTTTATGTCCTGGTCATATGTCCATCTCTAGGCATCTGGGCAATGGGCATCTTTCCTTGTCATCTCTGACTCACATCTCAAGGCCTGCTGAGCTGTTGGTGTGCAGCTCACCTCCCTCCTCTATGCCCACATGCCTCTTTTCTTTTTTTCTTTATTTGTTTGTCCACTTTACACCCTGGTCATAGCCCCATCCCTCCTCTCCTCCCAGTCCCACCCTCCCTCCTTCTCCCCCTTCCCTTATTCCTCAGAAAAGGGGAGCCCACTTCCTGTCCACCCCAGCTCATCCAGTCACATCAGGACTGAGTGTGCCCTCTTCCCTTGTGGCCTGGTAAGGCAGTACCATCAGGGGGAGTGATCAAAAAGCTGACAACAGAGTCCATGTCAGAGACAGGCCCTGCTCCCCTTACTAGAGGACCCATATGAGGCCTGAGCTGCCCATCGGCTACATCTGTGTAGGGGACCTAGGTCCAGTCCATGCATGGTCCTTGGTTGGTGCTTCAGTCTCCGCAAGCCCCTCTGGGCCCTGGTTAGTTGGCTCTGTTGCTCTTCTTGTGGAGCTGCTGTCACCTCTAGGTCCTTCTATCCTTCCTCCCACTTTTCCACAAGGCTCCCTACGCATCACCCAATGTCCGGCTGTGAGTCTCAGCATCACTTTCAAGGCGCTGTTGGGTGGACACTACAGCATGTTCATACACATGCTAGACTTTTATTCACCCTCTCCTAAGCTCTTCTTTTCTCACTGGTTTCCATCCTCCCCTCAAACAGTCCCTCCTTCTGCTCTTGTCTCAGATGCATTATTTATTCCCTACCCTTTCTGCTTCCCCTCTCTCCTTCCCTTCTCAAAGTTCCATACCTTCATTCATCACATTTGCGCACACACATGCACATGTACATGTGCCCAGATATGTGTGTGCTTAACTAAATGAGTTGGATTAAGGAGGAAAAGAGTCAATGGAATAACAGCCAAGTTAGGACAAAATTAGTGTGTGGTGTGTGTGTGTGCATTTAAATCTAGGTTCAGCATATGAGGGGGGAAAATTCATGGGATTCTGTCTTTCTGAGTGGAGCTTGTTTGTTTGTTTGTTTTTTTAACATAATTATCTATTTTCCAGGTTGGGTCATAATTTCATTTTTCTTTATGGCTGAATAAAATTCTGTTGTGGGCATATGTCACATATTTTTTACCCACTCATCTTTGATGGACTTGGTCCCATATCTTGGCTATTGCGAGGCAGTAAATGTAACGTACATATATCTCTGTGGCATGCTGCCTTAGACTCCTTAGGATGTATCAGCTGGGGTCAGGAGGTGTTTAATATTTTATTAGCTTTTCTTCTCTTTAGCCCATTTGTATCTTTTCACCGTGTCCCTGTAAATGTGGGAACACGGCCAAATGTATTGATTACTAGTTCAGTTTAACAAATGACAACATTTATGATTTATAGAATCAACTACCAAATGTATGTCCTCAGCCTGCCAGTTTTTCAGCTTCCATCTTTGCCTGTGGGAACAATTACGGCGATCAGGGAAGCAGGCAGCTTCAGGTGAGCGCTGGTGTTTTGTAATAAGCAAAACCATCAAATCAAGCATTCACCCCAATACTCGAGTGAACTGTTACAAGCCTGTGGGACACACACTTTCCTTCCCTTGGGGGTTCCAGTTCTTAAGGTATTTGAAACAGAGTTAGTCTGTGGAATAGGCATGCCTTTCTTGCTTAATTAGATAGCCTGGGAGTGAGGAGGGAAGAAACAGAGGTCCATCAGCCAAGTTAGGACCAAAGCATTTTTTGTCACTTTAGTTAGAACAGAACTGTGGGCATCTGGAAGTGGGTTGTAGAACTTATTTTCAAATTCCGTATAGAGCATAGACTGCAACAAGTGGAGTAAGTAAGTCTGTCCCCTGCATTACCAGAAAGAAAGCTAGAAGTATGGAAGTTGTTCCTTAAATTTAGTAAACATATTTGAGCCTGGACCCAACAGACGGGCCACTGCCACTTCTCTCTCTCTTTCTCTCTCTCTCTCTCTCTCCTTTGTATCTTTATCTTCTCCCCACAACAAACTAGAAGCATAGATGTAGTAATAGCTTTTAATGAGCTCAAGTTTCTCTCTAGTAAATTATCCAACATGAGTGTGGTGGTTTGAATGAAAATGGCCCCATAGGCTTATAGGGAGTAGCACTATCAGGAGGTGTGGCCCTGTTGGAGTGGGTGTGGCTTTGTTGTAGGGACTGTGTCACTAGGGGTGGGCTTTGCGGTTGCAGATGCTCAAGCCAGGCCCTGTGTCACTCACTGTCTCTTCCTGCTGCCTGAGGATCTGGAAGTAGAACTCTCAGCTCCTTCTCCAGCACCGTGTCTGCCTGTGCGCTTCTTCCGTGATGATAGTGGACTGCACCTCTGAACTGTAAGCCAGCCCCAAGAAATGCTTTCCTTCATAGAACTGCTGTGGTCATGGTGTCCCTTCACAGCAGTAAAAACCCTAACAGATGATGAGGGTAGTTCCCACACCCTCCTTTATAGATCGGATATAAAACATCTCCCACAGAGGCATGTGTTGAACACTGGTCCCCACTATTTTAGAAGGTTCTGGAAACTTTAAGGGATGGAGTCTAGCTAAAAAAAAAAAAAAAAAAAAGAGGTCCCTCACGGGTGGAACATGACTTTGAAAGTCGTACCTGTTCCCTAGCCCTGTTTGGAGGTGAAGAAGGCCTTACTTTACAAGCTCCTGTTGACATGACTCACAGTGACCCCCAGACTCATGGGCCAAGCAACCATGAGCCAAAATGAAGTTTTCCTCCTGTAAGTTGTTTGTGTCAGGTAACTGGTTACAGGAATGAAAGTCTGACTACAACACCCCAGGCATGTGACCAGTATAGGAAGAGAAGTAGGCTGGGGAGCTCTGAGTTCAGCCTTTCCAGATGGGCTAACTGCGCAGTATTAAAAGAAGCAATAAACAAACAAATAAATAAATAAATGATGAATGAGACAGAACATTCTCCCTGCTCCCATAACTTTCCTATGAGCTGTTTACTTCTGGTTCCTCGTTGCAAATGTCTTCTGCATTAATATAAATATATGTGTTTGCACATTGTTATGGAAAACTGTTTTAATCATAAGTAAGGTCATGCATCAGAGCCTTCTGTGGAACTTCCTACTTTGTGAGTGTTTTCTCTGGATCAGCTTCTGAGGTTTTTTGATGGCCGCGTGGTATTTCTCTTTATGCCTATACCATCATAAGATGAGAAATGAATCTTTCTAAGGGATCTTGGGAGATTTCACAATTTGATAAATATATAGGAAACAAATGAGCATTTCACATATTTGTTAAGCCAGGTGCAATGGTAATCCCAGCACTGGGGAGACAGAGGCAGGTGGATCTTTGTGAGTTTGAGGCCAGCCTGGTCTAGGAAGTGAGTCCAGGACAGCCAAGGCTACACAGAGAAACCCTGTCTCAAAAAAGAAAGCAAAAGAAAACAAAACTCCCAAACAACATGTATATGTTACCACTTTTTTAGCCAGCCTCATGTTGTATACATTGAGATGTTTAATTTGTTTGTTTGTTTGTTTTTCAAGACTCTGTGTAGCCTTGGCTGTTCTGGACTCACTTTGTAGACCAGGCTGGCCTCAGTGCTGGAAGGACAGGTGTGCGCCACCACACCCAGCTGAGATGTCTAACTTTTATGTGATTTCCCAAAAGGCTGAAATGAATGTCTGTAAACTTGCACCTCTTTGTACAGTCATAGCAGGGAGAAAGTGCAGGGCACAGAACTGCTGGGACATAGGACTTATACATGTGCGTCAGGTTCAGTGTCCTCAGATTGCCTGACAGCTTACACCTCACCCACCCGTGACTTCCCTGGGCCCCCTAGTCCCCAGGTCCTTTAACACCCACTACTGAGCACTGACAAACTTTGTAGACTTTACTCATCTGGAAAGTTTTTAGAAATCCAATCTCCCTGCATTTTAGTCTGCACTTCTGTAACTATTGATGCAGTTGACTGTGCTTTTTAAGTATTTATACATTTACTTTTTATTGTACTACTTTTTCTTCAAGCTGCTTATGCGTGCACTTTACTTTTCTGTTTGATTTAGACGCGCTTCCCCGAGGAGGTATTGGATGAGAGCCAAGTCAAAATGAAGGTTTTGCGGGAGTGCTGTCGCAGCGTCTCCCTGTCGTCATAACTTCTACTGTCAACCTAAGCCTTCTTGACGAAAGCAGTGAGAATCAGTACAGGCTGTGGAGAGGCAAGCCTTTTCTCTCACGATTGAGGGGCTTTTGTTTGTGTGCGTCTTCTTCCAGCTAAGCAGAAAGCATCTATTTCTCTAGCATGGAGACCAACTCCCCAAATCTCCGGGTTCTCTGATTTATCCAACCTAACAATTACCCTGGCTTTCTCAGCCCAGCGCCAGTGATGATCGCTTGCAGAGTGGTAAACCGCTGTTTAATTTTTAGATAATTTTTAAGTCTGGATGACTTTATAAAAAAAAAAAGTTGACCCCTCATCAATTGTTCTAAAGATCTGTATATGGGGGCGGGTGGGTGGGGTGGGTACAGACAGACAGACAGAAAGACAGACATAGACTGAGACAGAGAGAGGCCCTGCCGTGACTCACTTGTGGAGGTGGAAAGACAACCCGAATGCAGTCTTCTCCTTCCACACTGTAGGTCACTGTTCTGTTGTCTGCCCTGAGTACAGAACACTAGCTGGCGTCTTCTTCTATGTATTGTCTTCCCGGCTCACAGCAAGTGCGCTGGGGCTCTGGTGCCCAACTCTACCTGTGTCCTGGAGGTTCAGACTCAGGTCTTTACGCTTGCCTGCCTAGCATCTCCTGGCCACTTGTTCTCTTTATATTTCATAACACAAGGTCACATGGTGTTGTATAAGCTACTCTCAAACTTCTGAGTGGTGGGCCCTGCCCGACTGGATCCTAGAAACCTGACTGGGCAATTTGGAAATGAAGAAACGACCGTTAACTGAAGAGATAACAGGCACATATGCAGGAAAGTTGGGATCAGGTGAGCTGAGCTGCTGCTGAAAGGGTGACACCATGCACACAACCAGAGAGGTCACGGTGGAGGTGAGGTCAGGAGGAGGGGTCAGCTAACCGTCGGGGGAGTTCTCAGGAGGGAACAGTCATTTGGGCATCCAGGAGGAAGCTAAACTACTAGCTTTTGCTCACACTGGTCAATCTTTGTAAACACTGGTACCTGAACCAAAGGAAGACTTGGCTGTTCTTTTCTGGGGCTCGCCTTGTTCCACGGGTCTGAGGCATTAGGGGTTCCTGACATGGTTGCGCTTGTGTCAACAGCATACTGTGACTCAGGACTTCATCCATCCCCGACACCTGAGCTCACCTCATCTTCCCTCTTCCTAAACAGTGGGAGCACAGGGTTGCACCACGGCACTGGGCTTCCAGATAGACTCTTGGCTTTCAAGTGAGTTTCACATTTTTGCAAAGACCATTTGGATGAACTCCTCAAGACTTGCTTTCCCCTTTCAGGAGACAGCCCTCTGGTGTGGTCTGGTCTTGCCTTTCTTCGGGCTCCTTTTCCTTCTAAACTAACCTCTGGCAAGCTTCCTACGTGAGCCCCTGGTTTCTGCACTGTAGAACCCCCTCCCCCACCCTGTTGCTCAGAACTGGAACAATTGGTTCATAATCATCCACACACTGGTTGGCCTCACATACTTTTCTATATACATTTTTGTCTTTTCTTCCCTTTTAAGTTAAACCGTTCCTACAGATTATGTTCTGCATTAATTATAGCATGTGGCGTAACAAATTGCCCCCCACCCACCCCCCACCCCCGCCAAATTTAACATCTTAAAGCAACATTATCGAGCAGTTTCTGAGCCAGAAGCCCCAGCATGGCTGTGTTCAGGCCATGGGTGGGCTTTACTGAGCTGGAGGCGTCGCATCTGGGGTGGGGGCAGGGGGTGAGGCCATCCTCACAGAGGCCAATTGAGCCGCTTATTTCTCTTCCTACCTGGACTCCAGAGCACTGTTCCAGGAGCCACTCAAGAAGTGTGACACTCATCCAGACCTCCCTTGAGAGAGCCCAGTAGAAAGCAAAGCAAAGGCTGTACTGTACTGTCTTTCATGCTGTAGGCTTCAATGTCCCACACCTTTGTCCAATAACCTCGATGGATGCCATAGCCCTCTGCAGAGCCATGGACACCAGCACACAGGAATTACGAGAGGCCATCATAGGGTGCATGCAACCCAGCACAGGAACCCTGTCTTTTCTGTATTTGTTTTCTGTTTGCTTGTTTAAGACAAGAGTTTATCTGCATAGCCCTGGCTGTCCTGGAACTTGCTCTGTAGACCAGGCTGGCCTCGAACTCACAGAGATCTGCCTGCCTCTGCCTCCCTGGGTGGTGGGACTACAGGTGTGCGCCACCGCAGTGGCTGCTTTTCCTCATTCTCGGTGTCATTCATGTCACCGTGAGTTTGGTCACTGAGAAGAGCCTTACTACCAGGTAGCTCACAGCTGTGATCCCATCACCCTGGAGGTTGTGACCACATGGGTTCAAGGCCAGTGCGTCTGTGTGGCGAAAGCATTTCTGGAAAAAACAAACACTTACGTGGAAACATTGTAATGAGCCAAGAAGCTGAAGGTTTGGTATGAGAGCGCAGGCTCCTGGCAAGGTAGAGTTTTGCAAGTGAGCTCATTGAATCTGTCACGGAGAGGAGCCCTCTGGATCACCCCTACTTGTTAGGATGTCAGACGTGAGACTGGAATCACAGATTGACAGAATGACAAAGTCCTCTGCAGGCCTGAGGGCCACTCTGAAACTGGAATGACTTTCAAGTTTACAACATGGAAGTTGCAACACTTACAAATTAAGGCTTTTAAGCCCTGATTTAATTCTCAAATTGGTCCTTCCTCATTTCCCAGCACACCAGTGATCTACTGAACGCCTTTCTTGACCGTCCGGAACGGAATGTTTTCTTTCACATATTAAATTTCCAAGAAATCCTACAATAAAAAGCTTTGTCTGGCTTTCTAAAACAAGCATTTCCCCAACACAATCTCAGTCCAGAGATTAGAGTCTACAGGAAACTAACGTTTGATTTGGAATGCTTTCTTCCAGGCTGATGGGGAAAAGACAATAAATTCCTTCTTTTCTCTCACCTACCTCAGGGTTACGCCCCGCTTCTGGGCACTCATCTGTTCTCATGTTGGGCACACATAGGCACTGCTCAGATGCCCCCAAATCTGCATCCATAGACTCTGCCATGTCTGAGGCCCTGGCTTGCCTCTTGGGATCTGCTTTTGCTTTGGGTGCCTTTCAGACCCAGGCCTCGCTGCTTGCTGTTTGCCCAGGCCTGTCCTACCCATCCAGCCTGACCCCCCCCGAGAGCATATAGGTTGCAACCCTGGTCCAGGTGGCCATGCAGACTGTCTCCCCATCTCCCCGCCATTTGGCTTAAAGACCAGCCTGAGGCTCTGCTGACCCACAAACAGACGCAGCCTCCTCCACTCCTGCCTCCCTCCTCTTCCTGACTCTCCCTTCCCCTCCCTTACCCCCTCTCCTTCTACCTCTTCTTTTCTTTACCTTCGCCTCAAACTCTTTTCCCTGAATCCTCCCCACCCCCACCCCACCCCCCCCCCCAGGACTTGAGCTTTGAGTAGCAGCAGCCCTGGCAGAGTCCTTCCCTAGCAATGAGTACTGTGCTTCCTCAGCTCATCTGGAAGAAAGTTCAGAAGCTGAGTGCTGAGGTGGACTGGTCGTCATCCATCATACCAAGACAAGGGTTTTGTAGGACATAGTCTGGAAATTCTGCAAACGGATTCCCAATGGCCTATTAAGAAGCCAGGTGGGTGCCAAGAGGGTAGCCTTACAGGCTATAGTCTAGTGACAAAAAGGGGGACAGGTGGGAGGCCCTTTCATCTGCAGAGTCCTGTCTGCACTACTGGAGGATGGGCGCAAAATGGCCTGGACACAGCTGCTGGAAACCTCTAGGCCTGGAGTAAGAGCCTTCGGGCTTGTGGGAGGAGACGATGCTATTCTTGGTGGCTTTTTGAGCACTTTTTAAATGAGCTTGCGTGTCTCTCCAGCCATAGCACTTGTTTTCTACAAGGCACCACTTTCTTCAGGGCTCTTTTGAAAAACATTCAGCTCCCTACTGGGAGAGTATGAGGCTCTGAAAGCATCTTAAAACCCATCAAAAACTTAATGCATTGACTTTGAAGTGGGACCAAAATGTGAGGACCCCACCAGAATAAAATATCTCCCAAACCAGTTAAATAGGCGCCACTTAATAGCCAGCCATTTCTAAATTGTTTCTTTTATATAGTGTAGCATTTACGTTGGTGGTAACTATGGTTACGGATCCTAAGGACTTCCATAAGATCAGCAAATTACCAGGTGCTAATTGTAAATAAGGAGACAAATAAATAGCTTATAATTTAAATGGCAGCGCCTAAGAGTCCCTAGATTCATAGGCTGGTCTGTGCCCTCTGGTAAAATAGTGTCCTTTCATCAAAACTTAGCCATTTTTGCCTCTAAAAACTAGACTCATTAATGAACATGTTACCCTTCCACTGATGAATTTACAAGAGTTGAAAATGCAGTGTGATAAACTGGGTGTCAGTGGCGGTCTCTGGAATACAGCCTACCTTGTATAAACAGACAGGTCTGCACGTACCCTACACCTAGCCTCACATGTGCTCTAACCCATCTCTAGAATGCTGGTGCCTAACACTATGCGAGCGCATACTGTGCAGAGACCGTTCGTTTCCATTACCAACTGCAGCCGTGGATGTAGAGCACACGGCTATGGGGGACAACTGCACAGATGTAAGGTCTTAGACCATCCTTGATCATCTTTTTACTTTTCCTGTAAGGAGCTACGCTGATAGGTGGCAGTCATCACATCTGGACTGTATGGCCCAGGCCATGCGCTTTTCACTACCTGCTCACTCGCTCCTACATTGCATTAGACCATCACATTTACTCTATCCCAGTTAATGTGTCTTATGACTACCACAGTATTCTACTAGAGCTGTGGGCATAAGGATGCAAAGCAGTGTGAAAGGTTATTTTTTCATCCATTTTTTTTGTTGTGGTTTAGTCTCTGAACATTTGGATGGAAAAGTGTTATCTGGAAAATGTTAGTTTTCACTCTCCTTCAGTCACGGTGTGTCAAATGTGTTAGAAATGTCTAAGGACAAAGTGTATCCATTCCTTGTTAGTTTCCTCCATCCATCCATCCATCCATCCATCCATCCATCCATCCATCTTAGCATCTATTCTCCTCAGGCATGCTCAGGGTGCTGGATGAAAGAACATTAGCTAGCAACATATTTCTTTCTGCTGAGCTCAAAAGAAGAGGCACAGACTGCAAACCCCAATCAGGCTTTAAAACAACACAGTTAGGCCTCGCCTGGCTTAGGCCAGCCTGGAAAATTCCAGTGAAGAGATGACAGTGAACAGAGGAGACGCAGAGAAGAGCCTCTTGCAGCCGCCGAGCAGATCAGTTGGGTCCCCTTCTAACTGATCCTGTACTGAGGCGTGGCACTCTGGCGTTGCCTGGAGCAGCCATCTTGTTATCCCGGCAACCCGGTGATGTCCACATGATGTTCAGCTTTGTGGTGGAGAGCAAGAGGGAAGGGCACAGGAATCTGGCCTGTTCCTGTCTACTGCAGCCTGGGGGAGGAAACTCCCTGATCCTGAGCCTCAATTTCTTGATGTGTGAAAAGGGGACTCTTAACACTCACGCCCTGTCTGTTGCTGTTAGGATTCAAATAGGGAATGGATTTAGTGACTAGTGGCGTCCACTGCTCAGTCCACTGGTTATGGTTACGCTTTGTGAGCATAATGAAGGGACAGCAAACCCCTTAGCTAGGTCACGGGACCTTACAGCGGCTCGCACAGGACTCCTTAGAGAGGACAATGAGGGCCCTGAGCAGAGATTGAAAGAAGCCCTAGAGTAGCAGGGAAGCAGGAGAGAGGAGGCCTTCCGAGGAAATAGCACATAATGAGCACGAGCCTCAGGCGCGAGCCAGCCTGGTGTGCCCAGTAGTAAAGCTCTTGTGTGAGTGAGGTGAAGGAGTACCGGCCGAGGATTTCCAGCTGCATCCCAAGGCAAGGCGTAGTCTCCATCTTGGTTTTGAAGAATGGGAAAAACCGACTGAAAACAACAACAACAACAAAAGGCCATTTATATTTACAATATGATTATTGGGGTTTTTTTCTTCTTATTTTGGTTTGCTCGTTTTACTTAAAGTTATCCTTACAAGAAACGTTCTATTCCAGCCACGGGTGGAAAGCTTGTAAGTGCCAGATGTGGTGTGCAATACAGACTTTGTCTGATTTAGGCGGATGGTAAAGTGTGACATGCACCCTGCATCAGAGAACACCCCTGCAGGGCAAGAGAATGGATGCGCGGCTCTCAGAGGCCCATATGAGTATTGGTGCTGGATAGGATAAAGACTTCATATGGTTTGCCCAGACCTTTTCTTTTTTTTTTATAACAATTTTTATTATATATATATATATATATATACACACACACACACATACATACACACACATTTATATTATTACACACACAACCCCTTTCTTTTGGGGGTGCTTTTTGTTTTTCTATCTGTATGTGTAGTATCACTTACAGGAATGAGAAGGTAACAGAAAACGTGTTCACTGGACACCCTTCCGCGGTGTTTTCAGAGCCCGCTCCCCTCCCTGCCATGGCTGTTCTGCAGGAAGTGTTCCCCGTGCCGCCAAAGTATCACACAGGCCTTCAGTGAGGGTTGAGAGCCTTGACTAGCAGTGCCGTGGAGGGGCAAGTAGCTGCAAGACATACAGGAAGTCTCTGGGATGTTCCTGCAACTTTCCTGTGAGTCTAAAACTATTCTACAGTTAAAAACTTCAAAAGACAAGAGATAGCACCAAGCTACACATTCCAACCCAGATCCATCTTTCTACTCAGTAAGTCTACCATTAGTCCCTCTCAACACCTCTGAAATCATTCCATGTGCTCCCTGATCCCCACCATGGGTTCCCAGACTTTGGGACACACCTCACCCCACCCTCTCCCCCTACCCCCACCTCACCCCGCCCTGGGCCTGCTGAGCTGGCACATAGCTGTTTGAACATTTGACTTTCTGTGACAGCGAGTTTCTGCTAAAGGTATTTAAGAGAGCTTGGGGCTGCCTTGCAAAACAGTACAGAGAGAGCTGGAGAGGTGGGTTAGCAGTTAAGAATGCTGGCTGCGCTTCCAGAAGAGAGGAGTTCAGTTCCCAGCGCCCACACCACCTGTATCGCCAGCTCCAAGGTGATCAAAGATCCACACCTGCGCTTAAGGCCGCATACCCCACCCCCATACACTAAAAACAAATCTTACAAAAAATAGCTTGTGAGCATTTTAATTAGAGAGGTAAGAGACAGGAGGGTCAAGGCGGTCACCTGATGGACAGGAGGGACAGGTGTGAGTACCAGGGCAGGATGCTGGGGATGCCGCCCATGAAGTGTGGATGTGGGGAAGACAAAGGATTTTCCCACACCGCAAAGCCTTCCGAGGTGGGGAAGGGACAGCCTTTGTGGAGGTAGTGGGGGGAGGAGCCACGCTGCTATAAATTAAGAAATAGGCCTGGTGTCCTCTCTGGCCTCCTGCAAGGCTCCTGGAAGTGCGATTTCCCTTATAAGACTGAATACCCACAGCAGAAGAAATGGATGGAAAAAAAAAGTGAGTAATGCAGCCGACACATTATGAGGAAGGCAGGAAAAAGTTCACAGGCCTAGAGGCACTCCAGCGAGGATCACGCGGGGGTGGGTAGGAATGGGGGTGGGTGTCACATATCCTGCCCACGGGTTTATTTCTGTCCAACTCTTCCCTGCCTGTCAGTATTCTGACAAAGCACTAACCTGGGGCCCAGGTGTCATTCTGGGCCTTATCTTGGCTGCTAGGAGGGCGGGACAAAGTGGGGTCTCCAGGGGGTTGCTGAACTCGGATCCTGCCCCAGCAGCGCGCAGGCTCACAGGGTGACTCTGAGGAACCCCCGGGTGCGGAGTGGCAGCCGGCTGCGGGCCTGCCTCCCGAGCCCGCCAGCCTGTGGTCCCCAGCAGATGTCAGTCTGGGAACAGGAAGCAAGCCTGTTAAGGGTTTCTAAAAATAAATAAATAATAACCACAACCACAAAAACGCCTTCTTTTATCCCAAAAATTAAAAAAAAAAAAAGCTTTAATGACTGCAGCATTTAGCACATCGGGGGTTTGCATTGTTTTCAATTATGCGCAATTCTGAAAGGAGAGCACAGATTCTCAGCCTGAATGGGGAAATGTGGGGCTGCGAGTTTTTGCTGTTTTAAACATTCACTTTGCTACTTTAAGGAGAGAACTGTAAAATAGAAATAATGATATATTATTACAGCGCTGCGGAGTAGCATTAATATTGCCGTTGAAACCTAGAATTTGAAATAAAGATGGAAATACTTATTTGTGCATACTTTTGTTCTTAGAGAAAAATGATTTGGAACGAGGCAAGAGGCCTCCTTGTGCGTGTGCGCAGTGCATGTGTGCAGAGGTTGAGGCTGAGGCTCTCTGGTCTGCCAGGCCAGTTCTCAGACCCGTTAGGTCCCTGGGGACAGGGAGCTCGGAGCTCTCATCCCAGAGCTGGCACAGGCATGGTGTCCTAGCAGCCTGCTCAAAACCACCAGGGCATTCTCTTTCTTGTTTTCTAGAAATGCAGAGAGGACGTGGAAGGACCATGATGGATCAGGACAGCAGGAAACAGCTCCTAGGAAGATACACTTAGTGTGGTATGGAAAGTGGATGCCTGGAGTTCTCTCTCCTTTGCCTTAAAAAAAAAAAAGTAAGCATCAGGGGCGAGGGAGATGGTTTTGGGGTCAAGAGAGCCTACTGCTCTTCCAGAGGACCTGAGTTCCGTTCCCAACATCCAGATGGTGTGGCTCACAACCGCCTGTAACTCGTTATTCCCTCCCCAGCTCCCCTCCTTCTGTGTGTGTGTGTGTGTGTGTGTGTGTGTGTGTCTGTCTGTCTGTCTGTCTGTCTCTGTCTCTCTCTCGCTTTAAAATAATGAAAATAAATCTTTAAAAAATCAAATCAAACGTAATTTATACTTGTACAAACAATGCGAACATACAATAGAAATGTGTGATCAGAAAGTCATAATGTGTAGGAGGCAGGAGAGAGGGAGGCTGGGTAACCTCATCAGAGATGGAGAGATGGAGTGGACCCTCGTTTCTTCCTACAGCTCCCGGGGTGCGGAGGATGCGGCTCAGTGTAGCGTGCCAAACTGGCCTGCTCGAGGCCCTGGTGTCAGGCGCCAAACTATCTGGTTTGATACACTGCATTCATGTATCGGATTATCACACTGTGCTTCATAAAACTACACTTTAAAAAAAAAAAAAAAAAAGAAACAAACAAACTTCGAAATACAGAAGCCTCCTCAGTCTACGCTGTGGGCGGGGCTTTTGGCGCTAGGGGGACCAGACTGGCTGGGGGGCAGACAAGCTTCACTCTGCATCCCCTATCGTCACACCTCGTTCCCACCCCAACTTTCTTTTCCCCTTCTGGAGACAAGGCTGGGAGAAGGTTAAGGTCCAAGGTTTCCGGCTAGTTATCCGTTAAAGCGCCTCCTCCCAACCCTCTAGCAATACACTAATAACCGCAATAGTCATTACCGCAGTTCCGCCACTGCCTAGTTCTAAACCAAACATCAAGGCCCACCATGCTGGGAGCGAGTGGCCTTTGGAAACGTTTCTTTAAAACCTGATACTGCTTGCCTTTGACCCATTTCCTTAATGTGGCCCTGCCCCTCCCTTACAGACGACAGCCATCTGTTATAACCCGATTTTGCCTTTTGCTATTGCAGGGAAAGCAAGCTGGCTTTCTGTGCCTTGTACATTGCTCAGACTCAGGGACTGTGCTGTAGCATCTCAAGTGCTCCAAGAACACACACTTTAATTGGCCCCAGGCCGTTGTCAGTATGTACACAGGGAACAGCTGGTGGGCTGAGAAGGTTCCCTAGAATCTTAAGGGTAGCCTAGCAAACTCCAAAGCTCTTCACAAGGAGATTGTGGCCTGTTGCCACCTTTTAGTTGGAAAACTTTGGTTGTTGTTTTTTGAGACAGGGTTTCTCTGTGCATGTATCCTTGGCTACCCTGGAACTCTATCTGTAGACCAGGCTGACCTTGAACTCAGAGACCAACCTGCTGCTTGCCTCCTGAGTGCTGGGATTAAAAGTGCCTGCACCGCCATCCCAGCTAGTTGGAACACTTTAAAGGGTAGGTGAAAGCTGAAAGAATATCTAAAGTAGTTATACCTATATTTAGTGATAGAATAGGCTGTGCTTTTCCTTTTAAAAATAACTTACAAGCACCGAAACCTTACATTTTCCATGTCTATGGTTCCTAATGCTAGCTTTGTTTTGTTTTGTTCGAGTCAGCATCTCTTTACACAGTCATGGCTGTCCTCGAACTCACTATGTAGACCAGGTTAGTTTTGAACTCACAGAGATCCACCTGCCTCTGCCTCCCAAGTGCTGGGACTACAGGCGTGCTGGGCCACCATGTCTGGTGGTTTTTAAATGCTTGACTCCTTTTTTTTTTTTTAAGAAAAGGTATTTTCCTCTGTAGTCAGCGACCCATTGCCACATCCAATGAGTTTAACACTACATTTACAGTTTAATAGGTGATCTGTGTTCAAATGATTTGATGAAGCTGGGTGGTGGTGGTGGCGCACGCCTTTGATCTCAGCACTAGGGAGGCAGAGACAGGCAGATTGTTGTGAGTTCGGGGCCAGCCTGGTCCACAAAGTGAGTCCAGGACAGCCAGGACTACACAAAGAAACCCTGTCTCAAAAAACAAACAAACAAACAAACAAACAAACAAAAAAATCAAATGACTTGATGGTTGTAGTGTGCCTTTTACCATAGGTTTCCTTGGCTTCCCATTCTAAATCAGATATGCCATGTTACATAGCCTAGAAAATCTTGGCTTCTTTTCTACGATGCTGGCATTTTTAAGATCCTGGCTAGGTTTCCTATAGAGCAGCGGGTCTCAATCTTCCTAATGCTGTGACCCTTCAATACAGTCCCTCATGTTGTAGTCACCTCCAACCATAAAGTTATTTCATTACTGTAATTTTCCTACTGTTATGAGTTGTAACTTAAATATTCACTATACAGAATGTCTGATGTGCAAACCCTGTGAAAGGGTCATTCAACCCCCCAAAGGGATCTGGAGCCACATGTTGAGAACCACTGTTACAGAATGCTCTACATCCGCCGTTTCTTCTGTCTTCCTCTCACCCCTGACAGTCCTGCGAAGCCGATGATGTATGTTTCCTAGCGCCATTGTATCTGGAGGCACACAATGCCAGTCTATTCTGTGATGGGAGATGCCTTCAATGGCCCTGAGACAGTGGAATTTATACCCTTTGCGCCCTTCTTCCTTGAGCGTAAGTTGGACTTAGCAACTTCCTTTCCAAGAGTAGAATAACTCAAAAGGTATGGACTGCTGTGCATAGCCTGCTCTACTCACAATTGCTAGGAAGTGGAATCGGGCTAGCTGTCCGTCAGCTGATGCGTGAATCATGAGAACATGGCCCATACGCACACATGAGGCTGTAAATACAGGTGAAATCTGGAGGAAAATGAACGGAACTTGCAAATTTCATACTGAGTGATGATGATGATGGTGGTAAAGGAGGAGGAGGAAGAGGAAGGAGAGGAAGAAGAGGAGGAGGAAGAGGAAAAGGAGGAGGAAGAGAGGGCTCTTTATGGGTACAGAGTGCTGCTCCCAGAAGCTACAGGTGATTAATGAAAACCCCAGTGTCAGCTGTGGGATCCTTTTTATTCATCTGGGAGGCTCCAGGGACCCCCACCCCCACCTCACAAAAAATAAAACAACACGAGCACAGGCCATTACCACTGTTTTGGCTTGCCCACCACGACCAGATGATAAGAACCAATTACAAGACAACCATGGCTTCAAGACATAGAAAAATTAAACCGGAACTGAGCTGGAAGGTTCCTCTCTGCCGGCTGAGAAGGATGGGCATGCCCCCGCTGCGCCAGTGCGCTTAGCCTATCTGGCAGGTTAGTGCTGAAGCCCCGGGGGCTCACAGCTAAGTAAGGCGATTGATGACTCTCTGCCCCCAGCAGCCTACGCAGCACCTTCTGCTACGCTAGCCATTGTTACTATTGTCAGTGTTATTATTTGTGGTGCTGGGACTCGAACCCAGATCTATAATACCCTAGGCAAGTATTCTATCACTAACCGGCGCCTCCGTACCTTTGCTTTGTGATGTTCTCACTGCCCCAAGGCTGGCTAGTGGAGGTTCCTTCCACCTGACATCTGTAGGTGTCCTGACTTTCTGTGTGACTTTGTACTTTCCCTGTGCCAGAGCTGTGGCCATTTCTCCAAAGCTTCTTTTAGCAGGAGATTTTCAGAGGCTTGCTCATCGCCATGTGGATGGCTTACAGACCCTTTTAGTGCATAGGATGAGAAACTGCATTTTGTAAAAGTGAATAAAGAAGATTGGGGGGGGGCATGAAACCTCCTCTAGTTCAGATTTGTATCTCCCTGCCTTCCTGTTCTATAGCTGACACTTTCCCTCCACAGTCAGAACACTTCCAGAATCGCTACACCAGTATCATTCTCAGATCGACGCCTTCTAAAAATATTCGTGCTGGGCAAGGTGGCGCACGCCCTGAGATACTGGGAGGCTGAGGCAGGCAGATCTCTGAGTTCAAGGCCAGCATAGTCTACAGAGTGTGTCCAGGTCAGTGAGGGCTCTGTTACACAGAGAAATCCTGTCTTCAAACAAACAAACAAACAAACAGCCCAAAACACTCAGAACTTCTTATTTCTTTTTTGGTTTTTGTTTATTTTTGTTTTTGAGACAGGGTTTCTCTGTGTAGCCTTGGCTGTCCTGGACTTGCTTTGTAGGCTAGGCTGACCTCGAACTCACAGTGATCCGCCTGCCTCTGCCTCCCTGAGTGCTGGGATTACAGGTGTGTGCCACCACACCTGGCTCAGAACTCCTTACTTCTATTTGTTCTTAGGGTGTATGTCACAGAAGCAGTGGGATCAGAGTACTGGATTTTCAGGTTATATGGTTCTGTTTAGCTCCTATTCTCTTCCATAGTCGATTTCATATACAATGAAATTCTTTATTTTTTCTATTTTCATTTAGTTTTATGTTTTTTTTTTAACATCTTAAATAACTTAGAATATGGGGGCTGAAGAGATAACTCAGCAGTTAATAGCTCTCATTCATAGGCCTCATTGAGAATTGGAGTTCAGTTCCCAGCACCCACGTCTAGTGCCTCACAGCTGCCTCACAGCTGGGATCCCTGCACGAATCCCAGGGGCGAGGAATCCTGTGTCTGGCTGCCATGGCCATGGGCAATCACACTCTGATATCTGTACACAGACCCTACCCATGTATATTGAACTTAAAAATATAATGAAATGGATCTTTTTGTTAAGTCTCTAAGAGAATGATTACAAATATGGAAAACTTCAATGCTAAGTTTTATGTAAATTTAAGGGAATACTCACAAGTCTTCAGCCTAGCCTCAGTCCTTCCTCCCAACTGGCTTCCTACTAATCCCTACGTGTAACCACTTCTATTTGTTTTTTGTTTATTCCTTTTTTTAAAAAAAAGTTATTTATTTATTATTATGCTCTGCCGGCATGTACACCTGCAGGCCAGAAGAGGGCGTCAGATCACATCATAGATGGCTGTGAGCCACCATGTGGGTGCTGGGAATTGAACTCAGGACCTCTGGAAGAGCAGCCAGTGCCCTTAACCTCTGAGCCATCCCTCCAGCATCCCCTCCCCTTTATTTTAAACTAGCTTGTAGTTGTTGTACAAAGAAGTAGGTTTCATAGTGACATTTTTGAGATTTAGCTTATTTTTTCCTGTATATCCTTCATTTACTTGCTTTTCCTCCGCTTACCGTAGCGTGGAAGCACCCGCTCGCCTGGCCTCTGCCAGCTGTGCGTCTCTTCCTGCGGCTCACCATCTAACCTCATTGGGGGCCACGGGAACCCGAGCTTCTAAGTTGTTCCTAACACCTTGTGTGACACATGGCATGCCATGAGTGACCTTTGAAGGCATCTTATTTTGTGGACACACACTTGCAGGTCAAATTCCTTGAGTTAGGATTGCTGGGTGAAAGGTGAACAAATAGTGATTTTACTAACTATTTCCAAGTTCCTTTGGCAGAGATTGTCCCGTTCTTCGCTCCCGCTCATGAGGAGGGGGTGCCTCTTTACCCCACAGGGTGCATCGTCAAACTTCTGACATGTTGGGGAGTGGATGATTAGGGAGGTTCCTATTGGTCTTTGCAGCAGAGCAAGTGGAAGCCGACGCATCCCATATCTTTGAGATCTACTTTGCAACATTTTGTATGTGCGTATAAACTGCCTATGCCTTTTGCCTCATTTTCCCATCAAGTTGTGACATTTTTCTTTAATATTCAAATGCACTTCATATTCCTAATATCAGAGATAAACCTGTATCCAGTGTCAATTTATTGAAGAATTTTCTCACACTCTTCTAATTTCCTTGAGAGGCCATCATTTCTGAATACGATTGCAGAATGTATTAATATTTTTCTTTTACTGCGTTTGGATGCTTTTATGTCTTGCTAGAAAACATTTATTTGGGTGTCAGGCTTGGCTTTGACTGGCTTTCCATGCCCTGTGACACCTAATTGTCTCCCTTCAACGCCTTCTTTTTCTTTTGCCAGGAGTCCCTAAGACTCTGGGTTCCAAGCCACCCCCCTGCCTCAGTCTCCAGAGGGAACTGAGGCGTGCCTCACCGTGCCCAACAGGCTCCCTTTGTGAGGCACAACATCAAGGCCTATTTTTTAAGCCTTCTGCCAAGAAAGTGATGAGGACAATGGGCTCAACCGGCCCTAGTTGGTTTTTCCATCTGATTTCCTCTTCAGAGGAGATGAGCCCAGGTTAGGCTTCCTTAGCAGTCATCAGGGAGGGTGTCACCCCTGCAATCTGGAACGACAGGTGTCCAGAATGCCCTTGATTTACACACAAAGTTTGAGTCATGGACTTCCTCCACGCCCTGGGTATAAATAAATCCCTGACCTTTGTACGGTTTCATGTTTCACACCGGGATGAATGATTCACTCGGAGTTTATCCTGGTGAAGTATGGGCCCGGTATGGGTAAGTATGGGCAAGGTAACCAACCCATGGAACAATAGAGAAAAAGAGTGTCAGTCCTGCCGGTGCAAGCCACTAGGTGGCGGTCCTCCAGGTTCCTTTCTGCAGACGGTTGGCAAGAAGACTTTCAAGGAAATTACTCTAGGTGTAACTGACCGAGAGGAGGTCCTTCTGGAATGTTCCCCTGATGTTCACAGCCTTCTGGAGGCAAGCTCTCTGTTTCTCTCCCCACGTTGAAAAGTATTTGCCCCACACCTTTGTTCCCGCTGGAGGTCCACACGGGCCACCATGTGTGTAGAGACTGCCTTCAGAGGGATGTCACCAGGCCCAGGGGTGGGGAGTGGGGGAGGTAAATATGGGGTAGAGAAAGCAAAAAGGAATGCCAATGCTGACTGCCCTACCCTGAACTTCTGAAGGAGCCTGGGGCTGGGAATGACAAATTGCAGGCTTCCGTTGCAGGACAGCCACCGGCTGGCCGCGTTACTGCAAGCACTTGCTTGGCCTTCTGCCCTTTGGTTTCCCCATATATAAAATGGGACAACATCTGCCTCACCTGAGTGGAAAGCATGTCAGGACAATGAGATGATCCATGTGTGGGAAAGTGTGAGCCACTGCGCAAGCGTGCTTTCCCATCACTGTGCCGCAGTTTTCCTAGCTAGCTGTGTCTCTCTTGAACACGGCATAGTCAGAAGAACTGCCAGCTACAGGCTGATCCCTGCCTATAAGGTGAAGTTGGCACCTCTATCCTGTTGTGAAAAATAGACGTAACGTTTTGAGGAAACAAGCTTGCTTAAGAGCTGCTGAGGCAGGCGGTGGTGGCACACGCTTTTAATCCCAGCACTCGGAAGGCAGAGGCAGGTGGATTGCTGTGAGTTTGAGGCTAGCCTGGTGTACAAAGTGAGTCCAGAACAGCCAAGGCTACACAGAGAAACCCTGTCTTGTGTGTGTGTGTGTGGCGGGGCGGGGGGGTTGAGGGGGGAGCTGCTGAGGGACCCTAGGCGAGAGTCCTTGCTGAGCTCTGCTCACGTTGCCAAGCCTTCTGAAGCTGTGTGTGGAATGCACGTGTGTGTGTGTGTGTGTGTGTGTGTGTGTGTGTGTGTGTGTGTGTGTGTGTAATTTTCATACAGGTTGCTAAAGGGGTTCAGGTGTCAAAAGTGCTTAAGAACCATAACCCTGAAAAAGGAGCCAGGCTGGTCTTGGGTTCTCTCTGTCCTGTTTCTGCAGATTTAAGGTGGTATGGTACTGTTTCCTTCTCAAACCCTGCCTGGGGGTTTATGTCTACTAATGTCACTCTGGTTGTAGGTCGTCTAAAGAGAAAAAGAGGTTAGAAATGCCACACCAGGGTCTTTGAGTCCTTGCTCCCTTGGTGTTTGTGTTTTCAAATGCATTCTACTAAAACTTTGTCTCACCCCTGTTCCTCTGTCCCATCCACTCCCCGTCTTCCTGGGGCCTCTGCTTGAATGTCATGCTACTAACAGTTTCCTACAGCCAGACCAGCCTAACACTTCACCTAACACAGTCACCCCCTTCCAGCCTGCAGCCACCCTCACCTACCTTCACCTCCCTCCTCCCCCCTCCATGTGTCTCCTCCTTGGTGTTCTTGGAATTAACATCTTTCTCACAGTCCCCACCCAAGGCATGGCTTTCCTCATCAGCTGATCATCCTCATCTCTGCAGTGGACTCAAGGATAGAGATGTGGGAGTCTCCTCGGGAGTCCTGAGGGGACATAAGCACCCCTCCACCACCCTTCTTCACCATCCTCCTCCCGCACCCCAATCCTCTTCCCCCACCTCCACCCTCACCCTTCCCCCACCCCCCACCCTCCACCTGAAGTGGTGGGCTTTTGAAGGAAACAGCCGTACTGGGGTCAGGAGGAGGTGGGTGACAGCTGGAGCGAGTTTTCTGAAGATGCTTCAGGAGCAAGTCACAAACAGCCTCCCACAGAAAAGAATTGGGGGGTCTGGCTGGTCTTGGGCAAAATACAGTATGGCTGCCCTAACTATGATAAGCCAAGCCCTTGGAAGTGATGGACTGGTGCTACTTGCAGGCGACATGGTAGTCTTGTCTCTCATAATGCAGCCATGTGTTTGACAACTACCCTGACTTGATCTGGTGGGCTACATTGTAACTTCATGAGAAGAAGGCAAACCCAAGTAAGATGGAAGATCTTGGCTTCGCCAAGAAAGCTAGCACGGCCTACAGCTGATGATGTGGTGGGTTCGTTTACGTCAAAAGCCATTGCCAAATGGATGGGTGCGGGTTCACAAGGAATTGTCGATGCCGCAGAAGACTGGCTCAGCTGAGGCGGGCATGGTGGTGCTCGCCTTTAATCCCAGCACTCCAGAAGCAGAGGCAGGTGGATCTCCGTCAGTTTGAGGCCAGCCTGGTCTACAAAGCGAGTCCAGGACAGCCAAGGCTACATGGAGAAACCATGTCTTGAAAAAACAAAACAAAACAAAACAAAACAAAAAAGACTGTCTCAGCTGTCCAGGTAGCTATAAAGTTGTTCTTAGCAAAGACACACACACATGGGGCACACACATCAGTCACTGTAATTAAGAACGTTTTAATGTTGGGCCAGAGAGATGGCTCAGTGGTTAAGAGCACTCCCAAAGCTCTCCCAGAGGACTCATGTTCAATTCCCAGAACTCAATGGCAGCTCCCAAGTGTCTATAACTCTAGTTCCAAGAGACCTGATATCCACATATTCACACAGAAATACATGTAGGCAAAATACCAATGCACATAAAATAAAAAACAAATCATTAAAAAAAAAAAAAAAAAAAAAAAAAGAATTCCAGCCCTGTCTACATTGAATGAGTTCCAGGACAGCCACAGCTACACACAAAGACAACCTGTCTCAAAAAAACAGAAACAAACAAAAAAGAATGTTTGAACTTAATGCATGGTTTCTGAATCCTACCTTTAGGGGGTGCAAAGATGGCTCAGTGGTTAAGAACATTTGTTCTTGCAGAGGATCCAAGTTCAACCAGTTTCTGCCACCATATGGTGACTCACAACTACCCGTAACTCCTTTGGCACCAGGCCCACTTGTAGTACAAAACATACAATACATGCATGCAAAGCAGTCAAACACATAACATAATTAAATCTTAAAAAATAAAAAGTAGTTAAAATTCTACCTCTCAAGGTTGCTTCATTTTAGCAGGGTGGTGGTGGTGGTGGCAAACCCCTTTAATCCCAGCACACTGGAAGTAGAAACAGATGGATCTCTGAGTTCAAGGCCAGCCTGGTCTACAGAGTGAGCTCTAGGACAGCCAAGGCTACACAGAGAAACCTCATCTCAAAAAAAAAAAAAAAAAAAAAAATTTGTACTGTACACTATCTCAGCAGGGGGAAAAAGTGCATTCCTGAAATGTGTCAATTCTATTTTTAAAAGGGCCCAGTGACCTATTTCTGTAATTTTCATAGTCACTGAAAGGACATCAGGCTCTTTTTAGGCTCAGCTCTGTTTGCCAGGAGTCGCCTGAAGAGATGCCATGTGACCTTACTGCAGAGAGGCTTAACTGAAGAAAGAAACTGTCTTGTCAGGTGAGTCTATAAGAAAGTAAACACGCACCAGTTAAGTTAGACATTAAGAGATTGCTGAAGAGTCAACCATTTCCTGGACAAAGAACTAGAAATGACAACTGATGAAAGAGGAACTACAACTTAGCCACTAAGAGGGGAACAAACAGGTGGTTCCTTCAGGAATCCAGGAAGTGACTGTTCTAATTCACAAAACCAACCCGTTGTGTGCAAAGCAGGATGGCAGGCATCCTTGGGCAGGTTCTGATGGTGCCCGTTCTCAGGTGGGTGTTGTTTCCTCAGAAGTGTTCAGTGTCACAAAGTCCGTTTCTTTATGAGAAGTATATTTTCTGACTGTATGGTACAGTGAATATGAGACACAGCTTGCTTTCCACCTTAGTCAGCGTATACAGGGCAAACATAGCCTGTGAGCTTGGAGATTTGTGTTTTTAAAAATTGTTAAAGATCTTATTTTAAAGTGTGTGTGTGTGTGTGTGTGTGTGTGTGTGTGTGCGTGCGCACATGCACACATAGCACCCATGGAGGCCAGGAGAGGGTATGAATCCCCTGGAGTTGGAGTTACAGGCAGTTGTTGAGACACTCAATATAAGCATTGGGAAAAGAATTCAGATTCCTTGCTACTACATGCCCTTAGCAGAACAATTTTAATTTTACATTTTTTCTTTAGACAGGCTTTCAAGGAGTCCTGTATTGCTTTGGTAAAGGAGAGAGTTTTTAGGGAGTGAGCTATGTATGTGAACCTCGAAAATGCCTTCTACTTAGAAGGCAGCTTAAAAAGGGATGCCCTTTGTCTGTGCTGGGTCCCCCACACTCAGCAGCCTGCATGTTGGCCGCCTAATATCACATTCTAGGCTACATGGGCAACAGAGTTGTTTTTAAACCAACTGCCTACCTGGCTTGCTTTTTTCTGCAGGGTTGACATCATTGTCACTTCTTCAGGAAACAGGGAGACGGGGTACAGGGAATTCGGGCTGGATTTACAGTCAATGGTTGGTAAGGCCCGGTGAATAGACAAGCTACCGGGTGGACAACTGGCTGAGGCCAGCATCCCTTTTACTCTATCACGAAGTCCCTGGCTGAGTTTCTTCCAGTTTGGGCATGGGGTCCCTGACACACTGCCTCCCCTGCAGCCCGCGTTCTCTTCCTCACTTCCTTCCAGCTGACTAACTTGAAAGACATGTTTCTGCTAAACTTCAAACATCTATCTCCTGTCCCTCATGACACCCACTGCCCTGACCCTGTCCTCAGTATGGTGACCGATCCTGAGGCATTCTGGGTCACAGATGACTTGGTAGGAGTGCAGCTGGGGCAATGATCCCTAGCTTGGGGACATGGGTATTGGCAAGGTGGCCTGATGCAGTTCTATCACCCTGAAGGAGCCACATTACCTTACCTCTGGGTGCGCAAAAGGTCTCTCATGCCACGTTGGCGGCCCCTCACAGTCATGGCTCTGTTCTCCTCCCAGCCTCCCCGAGGCATCTCCTCAGATCCTCCACAGGTCTTTCTCCTTGTCTGGTTGCTTCTCCTCCACAGACCCTGAAAATCTTAGACATTCCCTGAGGAACGGTCCCATCTGCGATCCCTTTACCTCCTGTCTCAAGGCGTTTATTACCTCCCGTTCCATCCCATCTTCCGAAAGAGATTCGAAGTAGAGCAGAATGCCACGACATATATTTGCATGATTTGGGATCAGTTCCTTCAGCTCCCTGCAGCCCAGTTTCATGTACACTATGGAGTGATGGCTATGCCTTCCTAAGGGTTGTAGAGAGGGCACAGGGTAGGCCCTTCCTAAGCATAGTCTGTGTTTGTTTGTCACTGGTCATATAAGGCCATGGATCATTCTAGAGACCTCTTCACACTTTCAGACCCATTCATCCAAAGTCTCCGGGAACCCTTCACTTGGGGATTCTTCTGGTACCTTTGAGTTAATAGGCTCAGGCCAACTTGCATTGCCTATGCTTTACTTTCTCCTCCCTTGTTCTGTTTTGGGGGAATGGCTCCGCTGGCCACCCAGACTCTCCGAGTCACCCTAGCATCCTCTCTGTATGCAACACTGCATCTTTCACTGAGTCCTACCAATTTTACACCTGGAGCATCTTCACATGACCTGGCTGACCTGCAGCCTGACTGACACAAGCACAGCGCCAAGGGCTCAGGCGCCTAAGCTTCTTTAAGCTTCTCAGCAGGACAACAGGCCTACCAAGATCCCACAGACACTTGAAATGGGCTCGGAAGAGACTTGGCTCCAAAACACAAGGCAAAACTAAAATTATGGAGTATTTCTTTTCAGTGGCTACAAAATGTAAATTACATCAGTAGCCTTTAGTGTGTTTGTGTTTGGTTTTTGAGACAAAGTCTCAGTAGCCCATGTTGGCTCAAACTTGCTATTGTAGCCAAGGATAGCCTTGAACTCCTGATCTTCCTGCCTCCACTTCCCAAGTATTGGCATTATGGGATGGATCACTGTGCCCAGATGAACACCCTTACTTATTAACTTTTGAGTACACAAACATTTCACTTGATAACAAGCTGATAGTCATATTTTTATCTATGGCCTTGAAAGAAATCAGGGTCAATACTTACTGTTAGTTGTTTTTATTTTGGTAGAAGAACAAATGTTAAAGGTAAAGTTATGTGAAGTCTCACAGAATCGGCAATGTAATGATGTAAGACAAGGCATTGAAACCAGGCGTGGTGGCGCACGCCTTTAATTCCAGCACTTGGGAGGCAGAGGCGGGTGGATCTCTGTGAGTTTGAGGCCAGCTTGGTCTAGGAAGAGAGTCCAGGCTAGCCAGAGCTCTGTGTAACAGAGAAACCCTGTCTCAAAAACCAAACCAAAGCACTTAGTGTGTGTTCTAGGGGGAGAGAGGCTGTGTAAGAGTCAGCCTTGGAGCCCTTGGAGGCCAAAGTCTGTGCCTTTCCTGAGGCAGCTGGTCAGTTGTCCAGTCCACCCCGAGGCTGCTCGTTCAGATCCGCTGTGTTGCAGTCGCGCCTGCTTAGAGACAGCTCCTGCTCCCGAGCTAGGCAGGAGCTCCTCTTCCTCCTACCTCCTACCCTAAATCCCATCCTAGCTTTTGTCAAATTACTTTCCTCTTTGCCCTGGGAGATCCCTGAGGGTAGGGAACAGCTGAAAGGTCCCTGCTCAGGGACCACATCTTAGGGAACATAGGTAACACCGCAGATGCTCCAGAGCTTGGCTCAGTAAAAGAAATATGACGGGACGGAAGGGAAGCCATGGAGAGGATATTCGGTTAGAGCTTCCAAGGCTTCGGGGTCTGAATCCATGGGTTTGGGCTACCCCTAAATGAAAATTCCAGAGGAAAAAAATCTAAAAGCATCATTTAAGGTTTCTGGGTACCAAGCATTACGTTGTAGTGGCATGGGTGCAGCACTGTGTAGGAACACCCAGCTGCAGGGGCTCGCTACTTTGTAGCTCTCCTGTTACTCCCCAGGCCTTCCTGTTTGGCCTATGGTTGCACCTACACCGAACACGTGCAGACTTTCTTTTTCCTGGTCGTTATTTCCTCAAATACAACAACTATAGATGGGGTGTTTACAATGTATTACATAATACCAGTAACTTAGAGGCGATTTAAAGTATATGGAAGGATGCTCTGGGGTTGTAGGCCAACGCCATCTTACATGTGGGATTTGAACCTGCACGGGAACCAATCTCTGTGGACACTGAGGGAGCGTTCATTGTACGGCACCAGGAGAAGGTAGGGGGAGGCGCGAAAGTGAGGTGTAGGAGGCTGGCTTGCATGGAGGGGCCTGAGATCCTCGCGTTAGTGCATTCTGGGAGGTCAAGGAGAGAGATGTAGGAGGAAGGGAGACAGCTGGAGAAGAGAAATTGGGTGGTGGCAACTGGCAAAGAAGAGGAAATGTGGTCAGAAGAAGAAGCAGCCAGAAGGACAGGAAACACCACCACGTGTGGGGAGGGCAGGACCGTGGAAGGGAGCACTCCTGGCCGAAAGAGGAAGCCAGCCATTTGCAGCAGAGGCAGGAAGCACAGAGCACAGAAGACTCCCCCAAGCATTTGTTCGGTGTCAAAGACGTACTAGGCCCGGTGCCCAGTGTTAACACACACATTGTCTGAAGTGAACTACAGAACGTTATGTTAGCGCGGTGTACAGATGAGGCAGATGAGACCCTGACTGCCTCAAGAACTTGTCCGTGGTCACACTGGGAGGAAGTAAGGAACAGGGACCCAGACCCTTAAGGTTAGATGGCATCTGAGTGACAACAAGGCTGGAAACCCGTCCAGGGAGATGGTTAATAGAAACAGGTGAGGAGGTGAGCAAGGCGGAGGAGGGGGATGAATGAGAGCCAAGCAAAAGTTGGAGGTATTGTATATGTGGCGGGGGGAGGTATATGTGGCGGGGGGAGGTATATGTGGCGGGGGGAGGTATGGATGTACATGGACATATACTCACACGCATATTACATATACCTTTGTACTTAGTATTCACCGACAAAGGGGAGCCCCCTCCCCCCGCCTGCAGAGCCCCCAGGACAGAAGGTGGATGTCCTTCCTGCCTTAGCTACTTTTCCATTGCTATGAAGAGACACCACTACTGAGGGAAGTTATAAAAAGAAGTTTATTGAGGCTCACAGTTGTCGAAGGTTAGAAGCCATGACCGTCACGGCAGGGAACGTGGTGGCACTGGAGCAGCGCCTGGGAACTTACATCCTGATCCTCCGCAGGCAGGAGGCAGAAAGAGAGCAAGACTGGTCTAGACTTCAAAGCCCATCCCCGATGACACACCTCCCACAGCAAGGCCACACCTCCTAATCCTTTCCAAAAAGTTCCACCAAATTGGCGACCAGACCAAGCGTTCAAACAGATGAGCCTATGGGAGTCATTCTCACTCAAACCATCACACCTCCTACAAAAAACAAAAAACTTGGGAGAGGGCACCACTCCTTGGGAGACCTGGGAACTGATGGGGGCCAAAGGGGCTCAGCTTTAACCCTTTCCTCCCCAGGCATTTGATTGGCTGATACTAGAACCTCCCTGGGGAATCAATGGGTTCCTATCCAGCAACCAGCACCTACACCAAGCTACCTGAGCTCCTGTCCTAGTCCCACCCTTCCTCTGGCAAGTCTCAGTTACATTCCAACCCGCTTCTGCCTTCTGTTTCAGTTTGTGTCAGGACTACAGATGTCCTCCTTGAAAGCAGAATATCCTGATCTATTTTGCTCTGGGCCAGGCTAGTAGTTGGGCATTTGGGAGAAGACTGTTGGATTTGGCACTGCCCGGACAGGCTTATAATGCCAGGGTGGAGTGCTGATTCTCCTCTGTAGGCAATGAGAGAATTGTGGGAGGGCTCAGAGCAGGTCATGGGCCCAGTAGAAGTGACACTGTAGCAAGATTCGTGTGGACATGGGCTTGCCATTAGGTGGGGCTGCCTCTTTGGGGATAGTTTCCTTGAGTGCAGTCAGCCCCTGTCCTTGTCTCATGAACGCTCCAGGGCAGCCGCGGGTGTGTCTGTATTTTTCATTCTCTCTCCTGCCACCGCTCCAAGGTCATCAGAATTCACACCTGAAGGCACGCATGGTGCACATCTGAGGCTCAGAAACCGGAGGCTCTAGTAAGACCCATTCTTCTTTCCCTCGATGAAAGGGCAGATGAAAATGACACCGGACCCTTGCAATGCTTCCTTCCGCGTCTCCAGCTTCAAATCTATGCAGTGGCAACCGTGACATTTCAAAGGAGACCTTTGCCTGGCACTTCGAGGACAAGGGCAAATGTAGCACCACAGCCTTGTGTGACAAAGGTTAAGTTAATCCCCAAGAAGGGAAATCAGCCCATTAGCACAGGCCAGGAAGCTGCCTTTTCTGTCATCACTCCAAACACACATGTACACGTGTGCACACACACTCACTGGGTCCTCAAAAGGTCAAAGCCAACTGCAAACACGTCTGTTCCCCAAGACTCCTAATTAATATTGGGAACCAACTACAAAGCTCCCGTGGTCCCCATCTTCCTTTGCGATGATAAGGAACATGTCATGTCACACTAAACGTGGCACTTCATCAAAACCCATCTCCTTTAACAAACCCTCAACCCCCAGCACTCGAGTCACCAACGACACCAAAGGATGAGCCAGGGAACCGACTCAGGTGGCACACGCTTTGATTAAGATGATACAGATTTCCTGTTATTTCACTTTCATTTGTTATAAAATTTCAACTCCATCCCCTGTTCAATTTGACAACAGCACATTTCAATAGAAGCTGACACTAAAGAGAGGAAAACAAAAACAAAACAAAATGGGACTTGTTCTCTCTTCAGCCAGGAGTAGGCCATAATGCTCTGAACCCTTCAGTAGTCATCACCAAGCCTCACCATCCTGTCAGTGAGTTCACAGGAACACAGTCAAACTAGAGCACAAACCCAGGTGCCATCAGGTCGTTTTCGCTTGATTTTTTTTGTGTGTGTGTTTTTGTGTTTTTTCAAGACAGGCTTTCTCTATGTCGCTTGGGCTGTCCTTTGCCATTTTGTAGACCAGGTTAGCCTTGAACTCACAGAAATCCACCTGCCTTTGCCTCCCAAGTGTTAGGATTAAAGGTGTGCATCACTACAGCCCTTTGTTTTTGTTTGTTTGTTTGTTTGTTTTGGTTTTTCAAGATAGTGTCTCTCTGTGTAGCCTTGGCTATCCTACACTTGCTTTGTAGACCAGGCTGGCTTCAAACTCACAGTGATCCATCTGCTTCTGCCTCCCAAGTGCTGGGATTAAAGACGTGTGCCACCACGTCTTAAATAGGATCTAAATGCTCCTAATCTCTGGGCCCCAGAAAAGATCTCCCCTTCTCTGTGTCCTTCCTTGGCTCTTGTTTCTGAGATGTCAATCCTCAAATGAGTTCTTTTGCTAGATTTCTGGGGCAGAAAAATCTACTTCCCTTCCACACAGTGCTTTCAGCCTCCCAGCCAGGGGCTCAGCAACTGCACATTTCTAATGTATGGGCCTCGGTGATTCTCGTGACCTAATTAGGATTTTGTTTTCAAATTGCTTACTTATTATCTAAATTAGATAATTTACTTGAGGCATGTATCCTAAGAGAAGATGTTTATTTCTGCTTTAAAAAAAAATTCAGCCTTCAAAGCTGGGTGTGGTGGTACACACCTGTAATCCCAGCACGGGGGAGGCAGAGGCAGGTGGATCTCTGTGAGTTCGAAGTCAGCCTGGTCTACAAAGTGAATACAGAGCAGCCAAGGCTACACAGAGAAACCCTGTCTCAAAACAGTAAAATAAAAAAATAAATAATTATTTAAAAACATTCAGACTTCAAGTTAAATACAACAATGACGATATGGGGTAGAATGGAACGTTCTAAAACTCGTCAGTATAGGCATGTAGGAAATGTGGATGTAAGTCATGTCCCTAGGTCAGACACTGAGCTATAGCTATGTATGAAATGTGCTCATTCCTGTAAAGAACTTGCATTCTACTTAGGGCTGGCCAACAGTTTCAACATTTATAAATTTGGCTTTAAACTAAAAAGAAATGCCAGATGTGGTGGCTCAGCACTTGGGAGGCAGAGGCAGATGGATCTCTGTGTGTTTGAGGCCACTCTGGTCTACAAAGTGAGTCTAAGACAGCCAAGGATACATAGAGAAACCCTATCACAAAAAACCAAAATAAGTAAATAAAATAAAATAAAACGAAATAAGCCTGGGGTTGCCTGGATCCTCCTGCCTCCGCCCTCCGACTGGTGAAGTTACAAGTTCACTATCAAAGCACACTGCTGAATTTCACTTTTAAACATCTCATAACCCTAAACTTCATCCACTGGCCCCTCTTCAGTCTCTTTCTGTGTATCGTATTATATCTGGACCCTCAAGTGCTCTCTGATGAAGATACAAATCTGTAGTCTCTGTCCATTGGTAACTAGTTCATATATCTAAAAAAAAATATGAAACTTTTTTCTTTGTTTAATTTTTATTACATATACATTTATATTACTATACATATATACAGTAAATTAGATGCAGCAAGAGAGAACACAAAACAAACAGGAATTATATAAATGTTACATTCATAGTGTTTTGGCTATTTGTATTTGGCAACCCAACCTTGGAGAAAACACCTTTCCTATCTTGATGAATCTAAATCAATATCTCATCTCTATCAACTTAAAACATCTATCTAGACCTAAAAACATCTTTTTGTTTTGTTTTGTTTTTTGAGACAGGATTTCTATGTGTGTAGCCTCAGCCGTCCTGGACTCCCTTTGTAGACCAGGCTGGCCTTAAACTCACAGAGATCCACCTGCCTCTGCCTCCTGAGTGCTGGGATTAAACGTATGCGCCACCACACCTGGCTCCTAAAAACATCTTAATCCCTAAACAACTATGTTTAATTGTAAAACTAAACTATCTGGTCTTCAACTCTCTGGTCTAAAACTCGAGGAAGAATAAAACTTAATTGCCTGAGTAAACCGGAAGTGCAGGTTAGCAGCTTCCAAGATGAAAAAATGGCAGAGACAGTTTGCTGCTGAGCAAATGCCCTTCTTTGGCGCAGGCGTGTCGGCGCCGTGGCTTCTTCGGAGGAAGCGTGTTCGTGGCTTGTGCTTCGGAGCTGGGGAGTCGCCTTCCTTAGGATTTTCTGCTGAGCATGGTGTCTTGACAGTGCGAAAGATTGCCCATCTGTCCTAATTTCATTTCTCTTACTGGTGAGTTTCCAGACAAAAAACAACTTAGAGGAGAAAGGGTTTATTTTGGGGTGCAATCTCAGGGTACGGTCCAGCACAGCATGGACACCAAGGCGAGAACAGGACCCTCACATTAGTGAAGATTAGAAAAATAAACAAGCACGCTTGTTTGCTTAGCTTAGCTTTTAGTTATTTATTTTTCTAAGGTTATTTATTTATTTATTTATTTATTTATTTGTGAGAAAAGGGTCTTGCTGTGTAGTGACTGGAAACTAGCTGCACAGACAAGGCTGACCTCTAACTCACGGAGATCTGTCTGCATCTGCTAGCCATGTGCTGAGATCAAAGGCCTGTGAGGTAACATCTGGCTAGCATTTCATAATAACTTTAATTTTTAATAATAATATTTTAATTGGATGTGTGCATATAGGTGCCCTCAGAAGACAGGAGAGGGAGTCGGGTCCATTGGCCCTGGAATTACAGCTGGTTGAAACACCCTGCTTGGCGCTGGGAACAGACCACTGCTCTTCTGTAAGAGCGGTGTATAGTCTTAGCTGCTCCCCAAGTCTTCAGCCCTCTCCCTTAAGTTAGCTTCTTTCGCTATTATACAGTTCACCACTGAGACCACAAAATGCTGCTGCCTTCACTCGGGTGTGTCTTCCCACTTCAGTGAACTCAGCTGAAACACACACACCACCACCCCTCCCCCATCCCAGTAGATACGCCCACAGGTCAATTGTAGGTTGTGTTGATTTGATTAAAGTTACCCACCACATATCTCAGGCTAGAGAACTCTGACGTCAGACCCAACGAGACTAGCAAATCCCCTTTGTATGAGTGTGTGTGGCCGGGTGGGGGGAGGGGGATATGAGTGGGGAATCGGGCTACCTAAAAGGTAAATGGTTCTAGAAGGAAACCTCCCCCCCCACCCCCCCCCCACCCCCGCCAGCAGCCCAGAAGAGGACTCACCCTCTGCTGTGCGGCGGGTGTTCACAGGCACACTTCCAACTCCATCTGAAGGTAGACCACGTGCTCAGCTTGCTTCTCCCCCCTCACCCCACCCTCCTACCCCCACCCCCCCACCCCGTGTTGGAAACTCCCATCAAGAGAATTGCACTTCTTCTGTGGAAGTTACAGAGCTTAGACTTTGTCCCCTATATTGTATTCCAGCTGACATGTGCCTCTGGACTCTCGGGACCAGAACTAGGCATGCTAGTGGAGGCCCTGGTCCCTGGGGGCAGAGGGGACAGAGCGAGCCAACCACGGTGGACAGCTGTGCTCCTTGGCTCCACCATTTCATAGCCCAGCAGGTCTCCAGTTCGTGTCTGCAAGCAAAGTTGTTCCCGAGCTCATCTTTAGGGGGATGGTCCTCTTTAGTCTTCTTAGGCTCTGGTACTCTCTTGATGGGCGTTGGTGGCCCAGGGGAATCCTGAGATGCCGGCCACAGAGAGGAGGGGGGATGCTGGGAATGGTTCTGCTGGGCTGGCCTCCACATGCAGCCTGCAGATCTTGGCAGCTGGCGATCTGGCCTGCATCTGATCAATTTTATCGGCAAGGCATTCAGAAAATTTCTCTCCCAAAGAACATGCTGACCCTCTGAGGAGGGGAATGTGATGCATGTTGCCTGTTTGAAGACACTCTTGAGTTTTGATGAGGCTTGTGTGGAGACCCCATGATAAGTGTCAGAAGGCAAGCCAAGCGGGCGGGGAAGCGTCTCCTCCGCCGAGTCTCTGCCTCTTCCACCGCCTTCCATTTTACGTGTTTACCGATTCTGAAAACAGATCCAGCTGTTGGGAGGAATTGCTTCCAGATGACATTATGGGAAAGGAAAACACGTATTATAAAAGAGCTGCAGAATAAAAACCAGAGCATGTACACTCTGTGGGCCAAGGTTTCATATGGACCGTTTCCTGGTGTTGTGCAATAGGCCGGCTCCAGGGAGATGTAAGAACAGTGGGAACAGGCCAGAGTGCCGCTGGACTTGGCCCAATTTGGTGGTGGGGGTGGGGTGGGGGTGAAATGGGAATCACCTGACCTTGTTGGGCTGCCATCCTGAACTCCTGAAAACTTGCTGCCCACCTTTGCTGAGATTCCTAAGAAAGCCCTAGGAAAGTCCGAGTGCAGAATTATCATCGAAAAGCGAGAGTATTTTGCTTCTGAAAACCGGAGGCGTGCCCCTGTCCCTGCACCCCACCCCCACCCCTCCCCAACCCAGAATCTGCTGTGTTGGCTTTCTTAAAGATTTTAGAAGCTCTCTAACGAGCTGGAATTAAAGTGTCCCTTTTACTAATTTGGTTTTACAGGTCACTGGATAAACCTTCTTAGAGTGGCTTGGAAGAGGATTAGGACATTTGCAGTTCTTCCAAGTTGACTTTCCAGGGAGGGTCAGTCAGCAGCTGGAGGCTCCATCGGCCAACCCAGAGGCCAGGAACTAAGACGCTGCAACCTTCCCCCCCACCCAGCCCCCCCCCCTGTGTAGCCTTGGCTGTCCTGGACTTGCTTTGTAGACCAGGCTGGCCTTGAACTCACAGCGATCTGCCCGCTTCTACCTCCTGAGTGCTGGGATTAAAGGTGTGTGCCACCACGCCTGGCAAGAAACTGCAAGCTTTTAAGGCCTAGTGAGCACACAGGAACCGGTCGGTTTTTTTTTTTTGTTTGTTTGTTTTTTAGGCTTTTCAAGACAGGATTTCTCTGTGTAACAGTCCTGACTGTCCTGGATTTGCTTTTGTACACCAGGCTGGCCTTGAACTCACAGTGATCCAGCCTGTCTCTGCCTCCCAAGTGCTGGGATTAAAGTTCAATCATTTTAAAATGGAAACACTTAAATGCAGGACACAGACATTCAAATCTGGCTGTCCAGATAGAAGTCAGAAAACCCAGCCAATTACCAAAGAAAACAGATACCACTGGAACCAGATGGTTACTTCTGCTGTCTCAGCTTTATAAGTGATCAATTGCCCTAAGAACGGAGACAAGGCCTCAGACACACCCCGTAGCCATTAGCTTAGGTGCTTTGTATAAAGAAAATCAAGCCCGGCAGTGGTTAAGAGCACTGGTTGTAGCCAGGTGGTAGTGGCACAGGCCTTTAATTCCAGTACGTGGGAGGTAGGGGCAGGCAGATCTCTGTGAGTTCAAGGCCAGCCTGGTCTACAAAACAAGTTCCAGGACGGCCAGAAGTACACAGAGAGAAATCCTGGTTGTTCTTGCAAAGACCCAGGTTCAATTCTCAGCATCCTCCTGGCGACTCACCACTGTCTCTGACACTAGTCCCAGGAGATATGATATTCTTCTCTGACCTCCTCAAGCACCAAGCAGGCTGGCCCACAGTGCTCAGACACACACGCAAGCAAAATACCCATACACATAAAATAAATAAATATAAACATAAAATTTAATAGAAAGAAAAAAATTGAAGCCAGGCGTGGTGTGCATGCTTGTAACCCTAACACCGGAGAAGTGAGGTAGGGGAGCCATCCATTTGAGACCAGCCTGGGCTACATAGTATAACTCCATCTTTAAAAAAAAAAAAAAAAGTTTTCTCATTCTCACTAGTCATATTTCATGTACCACATGCAGCTAGTGACAACCATATGAGACACAATAATTAAAAGGCTCTCATCTGTTTCACAGCTATTTATGACATGCCACCACAGCGAGCAGAATGTCCACCATCTCTGCCCTCCTGGGGTTTATGTTCTCCGGAGGAAGAAAAAAAAAATTGAAAACAAAAAATGAGCGGACAATAAAAATAGTAAGGTGCTTTTGTTAACAGTTGCTGTCCCAGCTGGGAACTAATGACATGCTCATCCAGTAATTGAGAAGAAGTTGATAAAGGGAGCATTTACCAAGAGCAGAGCTCAGGGAATGTATCAAGGAACAGTGCTGGGCCCGTGTTCTCCAGCCCTGATGGGGCAAAAGCGAAGCAAATGAGAGCAGCTGGGACAAAGTTGACCGCAGAACTATAGTTTCCATAGAGACATGGTCACCTAGGGGTGTAACAACTCTCCCCTCCCTCCCCTCCCCTCATGGCATTAAAAAAAAAAAAAAGGATTTATTTACTTGTGTATATGAGCACTCTATTTGAGCATCAGACACAAGAGGGCATCAGATCTCGTTATACATGGTTGTGAGCCACCATGTGGGTGCTGGGAATTGAACTCAGGACCTCTGAATGAGCAGCCAATGCTCTCAACCTCTGAGCCATCTCTCCAGCCCCTTCTCAGCACTCTTGTCCCTGCCTTCCACTGGATACCAGGGGAGCCAGAAGCAGGGCGGGGGGGGGGGGGTGGGGGAAGAATCTTGAGTCTGGAGGGACAGAGTAGCTAACACAACCCTTCAGCCCATGAGAAGAGAACAAATGACAGTGACAAAAAGCAGGCTAAGAGGTACAGAGTCAGACAAGAGGGCAGGGGGACAGACAGGCACAAGGGTTTGCTTGGTTCCTTTCCTCCGTCCTCCTGCCCTTTCCTTGTCCTACTTTTCCATGAATGGCTGTGCCCCCTCCACCCTGCCCCCTCCACCCTGCCCCCTCCACCTTGCCCCCTCCACCCTGCCCCCTCTACCCTGCCCCCTCCACCCTGCCCTTTGCTGCTCTGTGCCTCCCCTGCACTCACTCTGGACACCCTCCCAGGCCCTTGAGCCACAGCAAACCAAGCAACCCTGTGTGACCATCAGGGGTTCTCTGTGCTCTGTTTACCTCACGCAGATGGGACAATTTCCGAACAGAGAGAAAATAGCGTAGGAAGTCTCCGCTTACCCTCGTGGCTAACTTTCTCTATTATTAATGTCTACGTAAGTCTCGGGTCATGCATTATAACTAATGTACTAATAATGATGCTGTGTTAACTGAGGTTCGTGTTTAGTTCTGATGGTTTTTGGCTTTACCATTAGCTGTATTTGCCTGCTCACTCTCCCTTATCCATGGCCAGCGGCCTGTTTTCTCTAATTCCCTTTCAGGCCTTCAGAGACTCACCAAAGAAAATCCCAAGTCTGGTGAGTGAAGGGTCTAAAAGAAGGAGCAAACATATCCAAGCACCAGACAAGGTAGAAAACAGCTGACACATGTCAGACATGCTCAGTAGCTTTCTCCTGGCTGCTGTGGTGGGATATGAGGTACCCTTCCCAATGGTTTGAGTGTCGGGGCTCTGGACTACAGCTAGAAGGTATTCTGGGAAATTCTGGAAAGCTTAGGAGGTAGAACCTAGCTAGGTAGCGGAAGTGGGTCACTGGTGCTGGTTCTTGGGGGGAGGGGGTATCTTGTCCCTGGCTCCTTCTTGCCTTTTTTCTCTACTTCTTGTCTGTGACAAAATGGAAACACTCCTTGTTGCATGTGCCAGATGCTGAAGTTCTGCCCAAGCACATGGGACCAAGTGACCCAGGACATAGCCTTCTGAAGTAGTGACGGGAAGTGAACCCGTCACTCAGAGCATCCTTAGAGTTTCATTGAGCTGCCCTTGATCTTAATATAGCCAGGGCTCCATTAGGAACAGCGGGAGGTGGCAAGGACACGAAACTTCACTTGTTGCTGCTCTGCAGTGTGGGGCGCAAGCCCAGGGCTTAATGCAAGCTCTATCCTTAGTCCCTGAAGCTATGTAGCTCAGGCTGGCCTTGAACTTGTGGTTTTCTTACCTGGGCCTCCTAAGTGCCAGGATTATAGAAGTGTGCTACCTGCTTGGATGATGTGAAACTATTAACTACAGACTACTTAGATCTCCATGGTCTTCCTATTCACAGCCTTAAGTCTCAGACGCCAAATCAGGACACTGCACAGGACTTAGCTGCTCTTTCTTCTTGGGTCCGATAGTTTCTCAGGCTTTTCTTCCTTCCATGCCCTAGCAGGCTGGTGGCCTTCTTTCGGCAACACGTCATAGGTACATGCCTGATCTTTGCTATGTATGCCACACTGACCTTGAACCTACAGCAATCCTCCCTCCTCTGCCCCCAAGTGTTAGGATTACAGATGTAGCCTGCCATACCCAGCTTTCCCGTGGCCTTTTATATGGCTTCACCAACTAAAAATGATTTGTGAGAGTATGTATGCATTTGTGTGAGCATGTGCGTGTGTGAATGCGTGTGTGAGTGCTGAGCACTGCTTTACTTTCCGTCAGAAGTGAAATTTGCCACGCCCACCATGTCTTTTCAGACCCAGCTGTTCTAATCCAAGAGTGTCTCATTTCTCAGAGGACCTCCCAGGGCATTTAAAAATTCCCTGAAGCTGGATCAACTCCTCTTCTTACTAGCAGTAACCTGGTCTCCAACGTGAGTTCCAGAACAGCCAAGGCTACACAGAGAAACCCTGTCTCAAAAAGAAGCCAAAAAAATAAAACAAAAAAAAAAGATTATCCAGGGTTGAGTCAGTACACATAAATGGCTCAGCACAATTTGTCATACGGGAAGCACTTACTGCTATCAATTACTGTTTCTGTAATCATTATTACTACTGCAGACAAAAATCCCTGGCTCTTTTGATGTTACTACCTGGTTTCTTTCCATGAGAAGCTATGCAGTTTAAGGGGCTGGAAAGATGGCTCAACAAGGAAAGCACTTTCTGCTCTTGCCGAGGCCTAGGGTTGAGTTCCCACTACCAGGCCAGCCTGGTCTACAAAGCGAATCCAGCCCAGCCAAGGCTACACAGAGAAACCCTGTCTCAAAGAAGCAGACAAAGATCTATGCAGTTCAAAGGGTTAGCTCAGTGTTCCTCAGCCTTCCTAACGCTGTGACCCTTTATACAGTTCCTCATGGCATGGTGACCCCCAACCATAAAATTATTTTCATTGCTGCTTCGTAACTGTAATTTTGCTACTCACTATTACTTTTTATTTCATGTGCATTGGTGTTTTACCTGCATGTATGTTTGTGTGAGGGAGTCAGATCCACTGGAAAAGTAGTTCTAGACAGTTGTGAGCTGCCATGTGGGTGCTGGGAATTGAACATAGGTCCTCTGGAAGAACAGCCAGTGCTCTTAACGGCTTAACCGTCTCTCCAGCCCTTAATTTTACTACTTTTATAAACTGTCATGTAAATATCTGATATGCAGGCTATCTGATATGTCCGTAATCCTGTGAAAGGACCAGTCAGGGTGAGAACCACTGGTATAGCATGGTTAGGTTCATGTGGTTTTGGTCTTTTTTTTTTTTTTTTAATGAGACAGGATCTCTCTGTGTTAGCTTTGGCTGTCCTGGACTCACTTTGTAGACCAGGCTGGCCTCGAACTCACAGTGATCTGCCTGCCTCTGCCTCCCGAGTGCTGGGATTAAAGGTGTGCGCCACCAGGCCCGGCTTGTGGTTTCAGTCTTTAGGGAAGAGAATATCAAATTCACATTCATAAGTACTTCAATTTCTTTTGTTTTGTTTTACAAGACAGGGTTTCTCTGTGTAGCCCTCGCTGTTCTGGGCTCAATTTGTAGGCCAGGCTGGCCTCGAACTCACAGAGATCCTCCTGCCTCTGCCTTCTGCGTTCTGGGACTACAAAACATGCACCATCATGCCAAGATTGTAAGTACTTTGACCACTATCCTGTATTGGTGGCATTTCCCCCCTCCAAGGTATAGAAAAATGGCTGAGACAGACTTTCCTGTTCACATTTGCGTCGATTTGATACATAAGGCCAGCAGATCTGGAGAAACTCTTTGAAAACCCGTCAGGTTTACCAAACAGTAGCTATGATTAGCTGTGATGGAGTCCACTCTGTGCGGCAAACACAGTAAGTGACACGATTATTAGGAAGCAGGGGGCACTGCTCACCCAGCAGCAAGCCCATCTACCGTTAAGGAAGGGACATTCATATCCTGAGTATTAGCAACCATTACAGTTCCCGAGGGTCCCAACGACAAAACGCAAGGGGGCTGAGAAAAGCAAGGGTGAAGTTTTTTTGTTTTGTTTTGTTTTGTTTTCGGTTTTTTAAGACAGGGTTTCGCTGCGTACCTTTGACTGTCCTGAACTCGCTCTGTAGACCAGGCTAGCCTTGAACTCAGAGATCCACCTGCCTCTGCCTCCCAAGTGTTGGGATTAAAGGCATGTGCCACCACGCCCGGCAAGGGTAAAGATTTTAGTGAGAGATGTCTGGAAGGTGAGGACAAAGGATGAACATACAGAAGAGGTGCCTTATAGTCCAACCTGCACTAATCTTGGGGCTCCTCAAAGGGTCTTTGGCTGGGCTATTTTTTCCACAGTAAGAAAGGCAGAGCCCTTTTTCTGTAAAGGTTTTAAAAATAAAGTCTATATTAGGCCCCTCATTTATTCTGGCCATCTGCACTAGGCCTAGGTAACCAAACAGTACGCCAGAGTTTCTCACTGCCGAGTGGGAGCCAAGTTCTCTGACCTTCGGGGAAGTCAGGAGAGATAAGAAGTAATAGCCAAATTCCCAAATGAGCCTGCCTTAGCCAGCACGACAAACGTTATTCTATTTTCAGCTTTACAAGGAAAGCAACTTCTGCTTTGTTTCTGCTTCCCCCTCTGTCTTTAAAACCAGCCTCACAGCAGCTGGGTCCTTCAGAACATAGTCGGCTTTATATTACCCTTCTCTTTTATGGAAGCACTGCCCAATGGTAGAAGAACAAAAGAAAGCCAAGTCACGTTCCTCTGACCCATCAGCCAGTCAGAATTCCCCACACCCATACAAATTAGTCAACCCCATTGGTCCTAACTCAATGCCTAATTTACATGTGGGTGGGGCCAGATTGGCTCATTGCCTCGGATATAAAAACCCCCATTCCAACGTGCTCCTTGGCCACTCTTTTTTTTTTCAAGTCCCTTCCCAGCTGCTGGGAGCTGTCTCTGTGATTGTGCTTGCCCTCTGTCCTCACTAGTCATCCCTCAACTATGCTGTGCCTCGGGAAACTTGTAACCTTTGAACACATTGCCCCAGAGTTCAGGACAGAGCAGCCTGTCTGATAGTCCACATAGCAACAGACACTCTGGCCATGGAAGACCTCACCCAGGAAGAAAAGAAGGAAAGCAAGGGCTGGCTGCTTTTTTTCTTTCAACCAGACGAGGCACATTTTTTTTTTTTCAGCTGTTGTAAATTCACATCATAGAAAAGTCATTTTCTGGGCTTGGTGAAACTTGTAAGCGCTGCAACCTGGAAGGCTGAAGTAGGAAGTCTGAGGCCAGCCTGGGCTAAATATTGAGATTTTTGTCAATAAATACATAAATAAATAAATGGAAAATTAAAAAAAAGAGAGAAAGAAAGGAAGGAAGGAAGGGAGAGAAGGGGAAAGGAAAAGGAAGTAACCCTGCTAATCATTTTAAGAGTGAGAATTGGTGACATTCGGTTTAGTCCCAGGCTGTATAACTATCACGATTGTTCAATCATTGAATTATTTATTGTCCTAACAGGAAATATGCACCAGTTAAATGCCTCAGAGTGTAGCCTTGGCTGTCCTGGACTTGCTTTGTAGACCAGGCTGGCCTCGAACTCACAGCAATCTGCCTGCCTCTGCCTGTGCCTCCCGAGTGCTGGGATTAAAAGTGTGCGCCACCACTGTCCAGCTATATTTGTACTTTATTCAGGTTTTTAATTAAAAACCACAATCATTTGTCCATTTATTAACTGATGGACAAATTGGTTGTTTCCAAGGGTTAAGACAAGATATCTCAAAATAGCCTAGGCTAGCCTCAAATTTGTAACCCTCTTGCCTCAGGCTGCCAAAAAATTGAGGTTTTTGATTTTTTTGTTTGGTTGCGTTTCTTTTTTGTTGTTATTGGTGGTGGTGGTGGTGGTGGTGGTGGTGGTTTTTAAGACCATTTCTCTGTGTAGCCTTGGCTGTCCTGGACTCACTTTGTAGATCAGGCTGGCCTCGAACTCACAGTGATCCGCCTGCCTCTGCCTCTTAAGTGCTGGGATTAAAGACATGCACCACCACACCTGGCTGAATTTTTTAAATATCATTTTTTTAAACTGATAAATAGTCACACAATCTTATATCTAGCCTTTGATTTAAGCTTAACAGCAAGCCAGCCCTTTAAAATGTTTCTTTTTCATTCATAGGAAAAACACACTCACACTCGCTATCCAATATTGGGAAAGAGCAGAATCAGACACAATAAGCATTGGTGTGTGGGAGGTTGAGTGCCCAGTGCACACGTGAGGGTGTGGGAGGTCAGTCCCTGGTGCACCCATGAGGGATGTGGGAGGTGAGTGCCCAGTGCACACGTGAGGGGTGTGGGAGGTCCGTCCCTCATGCACCCATGAGGGGTGTGGGACATGAGTCCCTGGTGCATACGTGAGGGGTGTGGGAAGTGAGTCCCCGGTGCACATGTGAGGGGTGTGGGAGGTCCGTCCCTCATGCACCCATGAGGGGTGTGGGACATGAGTCCCCGGTGCATACGTGAGGGGTGTGGGAAGTGAATCCCTGGTGCACACGTGAGGGGTGTGGGAGGTGAGTGCCCAGTGCACACATGAGGGGTGTGGGAGGTCCGTCCCTCGTGCACCCATGAGGGGTGTGGGACATGAGTCCCCAGTGCAAACGTGAGGGGTGTGGGACATGAGTCCCCAGTGCACACGTGAGGGGTGTGGGAGGTGAGTGCCCGGTGCACACGTGAGGGTTGTGGGAGGTGAGTGCCCGGTGCACACGTGAGGGGTGTGGGAGGTCCGTCCCTTGTGCACCCATGAGGGGTGTGGGACATGAGTCCCCGGTGCACATGTGAGGGGTGTGGGAGGTAAGTGCCCGGTGCACACATGAGGGGTGTGGGAGGTCCGTCCCTCGTGCACCCATGAGGGGTGTGGGACATGAGTCCCCGGTGCACACGTGAGGGGTGTGGGAGGTGAGTGCCCGGTGCACACATGAGGGGTGTGGGAGGTGAGTCCCCGGTGCACACGTGAGGGGTGTGGGAAGTGAGTGCCCGGTGCACACATGAGGGGTGTGGGACATGAGTCCCCGGTGCACACGTGAGGGGTGTGGGAAGTGAGTGCCCGGTGCACACATGAGGGGTGTGGGAGGTGAGTGCCCGGTGCACCTGTGAGCCTCTGAGATCATTCTGTAGGCTGGCTAACTCTGTGTAGGCTCATCGACCTCTGACCTCTGCATGCTGGCTAATTCAGTGTTTATTAAGTGGATCAATTGTTCTTGTTTTGTTTGTGTGCTCCTTGAAGTTCCCTCAGCCACCATGATAGCGAAGCTGGCAGGACAGAGCGGGTTCCTCATCGGCACTCCTTCAGCGTCTTCACTTTCAGGCCCTTAGAAATCAAGACCAAAATGTAACTGTGTGACAAATCTGCCAAATGAATGCAAACTGCATTGGGCAACAATTTCAAAATGGAATCAACAATTATACTAATGTATGTGTACTGTGAGAGCCCTTTTCCAACTCAAGAGATGGAGTCATAAGACAGTATTTATTCGTGTTCCTCAGTGTGTGTGTGTGTGTGTGTGTGTGTGTGTGTGTGTGTGTGTGTGTGTGTGTACCATTGCCGCAATCCCTGTGTGAAGGCCAGAGGAAAACTTGTAGGCGTTGGTTCTCATCCTCTACTATGTGGGTTAAACTCAGCTTTTCAAACTTAGTAGTAAGTGCCTTTACCCACTGAGTATCCTGCCAACCCATTAAACAGTGTATATATATATATATATATATATATATATATATATATATATATATATATATATATATATATATATATATATATTTTTTTTTTTTTTTTTTTTTTTTTTTTTTTTTTTTTTTTTTTAAATTCAACAAACCATTTAAATTCATTCACTTTTGAAGAACAAGTTTTTTTCTGCTCATTAGAGCCAGGTGTTTTGGTTTTTTATGGATCAGCTGAAATACAATAGTCTGATGATTTAGTAAACACATACTATTATCACAGTGTGTGTGTGTGTGTGTGTGTGTGTGTGTGTGTGTAGTGTAGTGTAGTGTAGAATATGTGTATGTATACACCTGTGTGCTCAGGAGGGCACATTGTGCGTTAGCACTGCCCACCTTATTTCCTTGCTGGTTTATCGCAAGCCCAAACAATCCTCCTGTCTCTGCACCCCCAGTGCTGGAATGACAGGTGCATGGCCAGTCACACTGCGCTTTTGTTTGTTTTTGTTTTTTGAGATAGGATTTCTCTGGGTAGCCATGGCTGTCCTGGAACTTGCTCTGTAGGCAAGGCTAGCTGCCTGCCTCTGCCTTGCAAGTGCTGGGATTAAAGGTAGCATCTCCCCCACCTGGCCACACTGAACTTTTTAACTGAGTGCCTGGGATTTGAACTCAGGTCCTCACGCTTGCACAAATGCATTAACCTACTATCTCCCCAGTGCCCAACACCGCAGTCTTTGTGGATGGCTGTATGAAGTACTATTTTCTTGGCATTTATGTTTCCTTGAATCATAGTTACTATGAAATAGCATTTCTTTATCTTTCTGAGCTCTTATTATAGTTTTTAGTACTTTTTTGTTTGGTTGGCTAGTTGGTTTTTGTTTTTGTTTTTGTTTTTTAAGCTTTGGCTGTCCTGGACTTGCTTTGCAGATCAGGCTGGCCTGGAACTCACAAGAGATCCACCTGCCTCTGTCCACTGGAGTGCTGGGATATCAGGTGTGCACCAGCACACCCGGCTTTTAGTTCTTTCTTGTGAAACAGGCTGTGGTACTCCAGAGGTCACTAACTTATGCACACTAGACTCACACTCTACCACTAGACACAGAAATGTGTTTTGATGGCTCCGCTCCACAACTGTTTTCCTAAACGCTTGAACTAGCAAACAATTGAAAAAAAAAAGCTGTGTGTGGTGGTGCACACCTTTAATCCCAGCACTCGGGAGGCAGAGGCAGGTGGATCCCTGTGAGTTCAAGGCCAGCCTGGTCTACAGAGCAAGTCTAGGACAGCCATGGCTACACAGAGAAACCTTCTCAAAAAACCAAAAAAAAAAAAAAAAAGGGCCAGGGCCTGGTGGTGCACACCTTTTGTCTTAGCACTTAGGAGACAGAGGCAGGTGGATCGCTGAGTTCCACGCCAGCCTGATCTACAGAGTGAGTTCCAAGACAGCCAGAGCTACACACAGAAACCTTATCTTGAAAACCCTTAATTAATAAATAGATAGATAAATTAATAAAAATACAAAATAAAATTAAAAGGGATAATCTCACAAAACCCTCAAGTTTTCGGCTTCTCTTTAAACATCGATGAATGTGGGGACTTGGCATGCATGGCGGCAGCCAGCACCTCTCTCCATCATGGCATTCCCTCTGGTCCTGGCCTATCCTCTTCAGTTCTCTGTGGCTCCTGACATGCATCTTTATGTTACCAACTTGGCCGCTGAGAGCTCTTGAGAATAGGCCCCACCCTCATCTACCTGACAGCTGTTGGAAGTAATTGCTGAACGCATTTTGTCATTATTTGTGTCTGTTTCCATAAAGTCTGGGAATTCAGCCAGAGTTAATGTATTGCCTTAAAAAAAAACCACCTTTTAAAGATTTATTTTTATTTTATGTGTATGAATATTTTGCCTGTATGCATGGGTACGCACCAAGTGCATATCTGTTAAAGCCCCTGGACCTGGGCTTGCAGATGGTTGCAAGCCACCATGTGGGTGCTGGGACTGGAACCAGTTTTCTGCGAGAGCACAGGTGCTCTTAACCACACAGGTGCTCTTAACCACAGGTGCTCTTAACCACAGGTGCTCTTAACCATTGAGCCACCTTGCCAACTCTGTGTATTACTTGCCTCTGTACATGTATCCCGGTGCCTGGAACAAAGACATGGGATAACATTTTGCTTAACTCGTCTATAAGATTCAATTCTGCACAAGTGCTCCACAAGTGCAGAAGCTGCCATTGTAGTGTTGGTCTCAGGCCTCAAAGTTTCGGAGCACTGAAGAGATTAGTCCAAGCTGCCAGTGAGGACAGCGAGCAAAGGGTGGGTGGGGTGATCAGCCCCGAAGCAGACCTGTTCCAGGTCATAGTGCACACGCTCAAGGCTGGGAAGGTTCTGCAGCAAACCAACCAAGAATCTGTTTCACCCGGTTTAACTGAGTGTTTCATAATCATTTCCTTTCCCATTATTTTGACACCCAGTGTTTGATTTTGTAACATCCCTCTTCTCAGATATTTTTTAGTAAAATGTGGCAAGCTGGTGTGTGTGTGTGTGTGTGTGTGTGTGTGTGTGTGTGTGTGTGTGTGTGTTGTGTTGTTTTTAATGACAGTGAGCTAACAGTGTTCTGGTTTAAGACAATTTTGCAAGAATTTTTGGACAGGCCTGTGAACTCGCTGTCTCTCCTGGCATCAAAACCAGTTTGGGGGCCACCACTGTCCCTGTGATGCAAAGTCCTGATGAGGGGACAGTTTGCATTTATATATTTGTATGCTATTAATCGTTCGTTATGGAATGCACTATCCCAGTGTCCCCCATAATAACTCTAAGTGTGGAAATTATTCTGTATTGTAGATGAAGAAATGTGCTTGGAAAGTGTCAGTCAGTCACTTGCTTTCAGCACAAAGCTTGCTCAACTTAAAACACTGTTTTCTCTTGGTGACTTGCATCCTGAGTGTGTGTGTGTGTGTGTGTGTGTGTGTGTGTGTGTTGTATGAACCATTAGTCTTGCATGTGTGGGTATCTTCGATCATGTTATCTAAGTTTTTCATTGTTGGTTAAGTCAGAATGTTGCCTGTAAATTTCTAGTTTCAGCCCCGTAGTATGTACTCCTCAAAGTAGCAAACAGACTCTGCCACTGTCTGAGGAAGCCTTGAGGACCCCCAGGGAGCAGTGCCAAGCAAAGTTCTCAGTCACAGGCAGGGACTTCTTTGGGATCACAGAAGCACAGCCGGATCTGCCTCCTTCTCCCTCTGCCCGGGTCTTTCTGCTCTTTCCACGCCCACCCTGCTGCCGTAGCATTTCTCTGGGGGAGCTGCACCCCTACCCGCAGCTCACCTCTTCCACAGGGCCTCCTCCCAGAGCATGGAAGTGGGTCTGGGCTCCAGACATCAGCCCCCAGAAGGTGCAAGGCCTGACCCCAGTGCCCCTCCCTGCCGGACGCCCGGGGGTGGGACGAGACCCAGGAAGGACCGTGTTAGGACACAGCAGCTTGCGCTAGCCTTGTCCAGTGCACACGCACAGGGGCGGCAGGACCTGGCTGCGCAGCCTGTTGAGGTCAGCCCCCTGCCTTGGAAAGCAAAGGTCAAGATGAGTAAGTCTTACTTAGTTCTGGGGCTTTGATATGAAAGGTCTGATAGGGTCAGATTCTTTCATCAACCACTCCAAGGAGTCTCTTCTGAAAATGGGCCTCGCTTTCTAACCAGAGGAAGGGGGCGCGGGAGTATGTGCACCCTGGTATATGAGCTGGAGTGAACACACTTGAAAGATGAGGGTCACTGGCTTGGCCACTTCTTTCCCCAAACTCCCATGTCCGGGGCATGCAGTTCGGGCTACTAGACAGATATAATTCAGGGCGAAGGCCTCCCTGTCTTGCAGTGTGACTGAAGTGCTGTGGTTGTTAAAATGCCCCGCCCCACCCCCCCCCCCCCCCCCAGAGGCCCTTCATCTTCTTAGATTTGCTGTTAAAGAGAGAACCCCACTGACAGCCCGGCCCGTGCTGTCCTCCTACCTCTCCCTCGCTGCTTCTGAGCCCATCCCTGACTCTTTCCGGTCACAAAGGACTGGATGCCTCGCCCTTGCCTCCCCCACCTCCCTGCCTTTGGACATCACACGGAAGTCAGGGTTAACAGCGCGTCTCTGGAGAATGACTTTCAGGGTCAAATCTGAGCTCTGGCTCAAACTAGCTCTCAGACTTCCTGGAAGTTTCTTAACCTCCCTCCAGCAGTTTCCTCCGCTATCAAGTGGGGAGAATTAAAAATTAAAAATACTGTCCACGGCACAAGCTTTCCTGGAAGGTTGGCCGAAATGTTTCAGGTAGAGTTTATTTGGTGTTTTAGACCGTTTTTGCAGGGTGATAACAGCAGGACTGGGTAATTTATAACAGAATAGGGGCTTGTTTTGCCCAAGTTTCTGAAAGCTGTGAATGCCACAAGCATGCCACACGCATGTGGCAATAGCTGAGTCACCCCATAGCAGAAGGCAGGAAGACAAAGCGAGAGGGAGAACAGAGGGGCAACAGCGTCAGACTCAGTTTTAGAACCTTTTCTGAGACAAGGACATTACTCCATTCATAAAGGCGGATCCCTCTCGACCCAACCCCTTATTTGGCTCCATCTCCTAAGAACGAATGACTGAGAAAACTCAGAGAGACCTAGCTAGAGGCAGGTGGATCGCTGTGAGTTTGAGGCCAGCCTGGTCTACAGAGTGAGTCTAGGACAGCCAAGGCTACACAGAGAAAGCCTGTCTCGAAACCCTGTCTCAGAGGGGGAGGGGGGGAACCAAGAGGGAAAGGGTTTTAAAAATAGGAATTTCAGAGTTACATAAAGTTTCTTATGGGGCAAGATGAGTTAAACACATACCAAGTGGCTTGTTTATTTAGGGACAAACAAAAGCGTTTAACGTGTGTAGAAATCGCAAGTATGTAAAGTTAAAACAAAAAACAAAAACAAAACCAGAAGACAGCCGCCCAACTGCTAGAGTTGCGGCCTCAGTGGAGTAGAACTGTTACTGTCTTCCCCCTTTTGTTGTGTCACTTTTTTGGTCCTTTCCAAAATGTATTTTAAATGTTGCTTTGAAAAACTACTTCAAATTATTTATCTGCATCTATCTGTCTATGAATCCAGATACTCTGTGTGTGTAAGAGAGAGAGAGAGAGACTTATTTTTGATAGAACACAAGATTTCTAAAATGTCACTGTTTTTTGAGAGATCAGCCAGCCCTTACTGATTTGTCCTAGAAAACCAATCTCTGTCCTTTTGAAGGATAAAGACAGCTAGGTTTTGTGGGGAGAAGATCTGTCTTTCCTGTCTAAGGGGGCTTTACTTAAAGTGTGAAGATATCAGGCCGGAGGGTGAGCAAGAACAGGGGTGTATATGACCAAAATACATTGTATACATGTATGGACTTGTCAAAGAACAGATAAAATACTCTTTCAAAAATATCTAAGTCAAGGGATGGAAGTCCTAGAAGGTTCTGGTTAAGTCCAAAATGAGCTGAGTGGATGTACTGGTTCTTTCAACTATTGTATTGACCAGGCACCTTCCAGTGATAACTTCACTTTAGACTCGGAGACCTCCCACTCTCCTAGCGGTGGTGGCGCATGCCTTTAATCCCAGCACTCCGGGAGGCAGAGGTAGGCAGATCGCTGTGAGTTCAAGGCCAGCCTGGTCTACAAGATCTCCAGGACAATCAGGGCTGTTATACAGAGAAACCTTGTCTCGAAAAACCAAAAAAGGCCATCCATTCTCTTCTGCTTTTATGATCATGTTACTTTACAAAGTTTCTTGGGTGGGTTTATAGCTCAATGGTAGAGTGCTTGCTTGCCCTGTACAAAACTCTGGATTTGATCCCTAGCACTAGGGGAAAATTTTTCCAGATTTATGGTTTACGTCAGAATTAACCTCTTCTTTTATTTAAAACTGGGACAACATGTGGGTTTGTCTGTATACAGGGCCATTTCTGCCGCAAAGATTTGCTATCAATGGCCCAAGGCTCTGTGCTGGTGTCAGGGATACCACGAGAGGCCTGCAGCTTGGGTGCTAGCGGAGGGATGCTCTGTACACAGAGACATATAAGGGAATGTCTCAGGAGTTTACTGAACACAGGCACAGAGAAGCCAGTGGGATGAGCGAAACAGCCAAATGTGGCAAGATAAGGGGACAGGAGTGGATGAAGAGGCAGGAAGAGCTTCATCGACGACTGCTTCTCTGGAGTGACAGTGACTCTTCAGCCTTGAAGTAGGTGGCTAGAGTGCCAGCCTTCAGATTGTATTCTCTGACACATTAAGGACTTGTTTTAGGGTGCCTTCCCTTACTAATGGATGCAATGAGTTTATAACATTCACACGGCTGAATTTTACTTATTTACTTATCTGTTTTTTTTTTTTTTTTGTGGTTTTGCCTGTTTGTCTGTCTGTCTGTCTGTTTGTCTGTCTTTGAGACAGGGTTTCTCTGTGTAGCCTTGGATGTCCTGGACTCCCTTTGCAGACCAGGCTGGCCTCCAACTCAGAGATCTGCCTGCCTCTGCATCCCAAGTGCTGGGATTAAAGGCGTGTGTCACTGTGACCAACAGGTAATTTGACAACATTTTATTCTTTCACTTTTTTTTTAGTGGCTTTTATTGAGCCCTCACAAGACACTTAACTTCATTTTCATAATTTGAACTTGTTTTGTTGTTGTTGAAGGGTTTTTTTGTATTCATGTTTCACCATATAAAATAATAATGTACCTGTGTTTTAGAAAAATAAAAGATGGGAGGGAGAGAGGAACGGGAGGATACAAAGGATGGGATAACTATTTAGATGTAAAATGAATTAATTAATAAAAAAATTTTAAAAAAAAGAAAAAGAAGTGTCTTCCACACACATAACTCGGGTGTTCTGTATTCATCTTTAAGCACTAGTCGTGACCCAGGAAGTGTATTTCAGCTCCAGTAAATTGGTACAAGGACCTGGAATTTGGAAATGGCTATATTAAAAACAGCCTCCTACCTCTGGGTGCACACTGCCATTAGGGCTGTTGGAGAGACACTAAAGATGTCAGTTTACCCAGACAGTTGGCTAAGCACTCCAACAAGGGAGCTTCTACTGTGTTAACATTTTGTTGGACTGAACTTCTGGGTCCACCAGTAGGTTTTGGAAAGCTCATGGCAAACTTTGGCTGTGATGGTTTGAGTGTTAAAGATACCTGGCCTGGATTTAAAGCTCTCAGGCTTACGCTTGGTGCTAATGGCCCACAAAGTTCACATTGTGCATTTAATCAGCTATCACTGAGCCAATTTAAAGCCATCTGAGCATATCTTTTCCTGCGGATAAAACAAAGAGATAGATTGAGTGAATGTCTCAGCTAATCTAAGAAGCCATTTTTCCTAGCTCGGGAAGATGCTGGAAGACCGTTAAGAACCTCCCCTTAGCCGGGTATGGTGGTGCACACCTTTAATCCCAGCACTCAGGAGGCAGAGGCAGGCAGATTGCTGTGAGTTCGAGGCCAGCCTGGTCTACAAAGTGAGTCCAGGACAGCCAGGGCTACACAGAGAGACCCTGTCTCGAAAAACCCAAAAACAAACAAACAAAAAAACCTCCCCTTAATTTGTACCTCTGCATTTTCTCCACCACACAGAACTTGAAAGATGTTTGGTGGAGCCAGAAAAGGACATGGCAGGAAAGAACGCTTAGGTTGAAGCTGAGACCTTCTTTCTCCTCACTAGGGATTCCAGGAATAAAAGGCACCAGGGGGTATCCTGCCAGACAGAGCAACAAAGGTAGGTGGGTCTTTTCTTACGTTGGTATCTTGGTTTTGTTCTGATTTTTGACTTTTCAAGACAGGGTTTCCTGTGTAGCCTTGACTGTTCAGGACCACCTTTATAGACCAGGCTGGCCTCAAACTTAGAGAAATCTGCCTGCCTCTGCCCTCTGAGTGCTGGGATGACAGGTGTGGGCCACCAAGCCTGGCTGGTTGGTACCTTGTTTTATCCTGGTCTGTAGGCTGAGCTCTCAGAAGTTTAATCCCTTTTCATGAATCTCATTGTTCAGGGTTGATGGTGGTACCAGTGAAAGGCTGGGTTATCTGCTGTGATATCTAAGGACTGGGGCTGGAGTGACGATGGTTCAGCAGTTATGAGTGATTGCGACCTAGCAATAGGATTAGAATGTTGTTGTCCTCACTTATGCCAGGATGCTCACAACTGCCTAAAACTCCAGCACATGAGCGCGCGCGCGCGCGCGCGCGCGCACACACACACACACACACACACACACACACACACACACAATCTTTTAAACATAGAGGATCTCAGCCAGGTAGTGGTGGTAGGTACAGGCCTTTGATCCCAGCACTCAGGAGGGAGAGGCAGGCAGATCTCTGTGAATTTGAGGCCAGCCTGGTCTACAAAGAAAGTTCCAGGACAGCCAGCAACCAGGACTATTACACAGAGAAATCCTGTCTCAAAAAAAAAGACGAGACTAATTTATTTGGCAAAAGAAATTTCAAGACAGGAGACTGTTCGGACTGGTGCTTAAAGAGCAGCTGGTACTTTCTAAAATAGATCCTCACCACTGAGGAAAAACCTCTTGTGCTTTGCTGAGACAATAAGGAGATCCCTGAGGGGAAAACCCCGCCCAGCAGAAGCTCCGAATTCATGAAGATCCGAATGTATTTGAAGACTGAGAGCCTAAACTGCAACAGAGTTGGTAGCTGAAGAAGTTCATGGCCCTGTTAAAGCAGCTGTCCAGAGTCAGCATACATCTGGTCAAAGGACGCCAGGCTGCAGAACTTGGCAGTGTCACCACATGTATTACTAGTTTTGAAGGCATGAAAGGTTGAGATGTCGTGGAGTCTTCTTCTCATTTCAGAGAGCAACTGAGGCCAGGCAATCTGTGGCGGGGTCAGGGTCCTTTCAAATCGGCCCCGTGTGACTCTGTGAAGGTGACTCAAGTTGCAATGAAAATCCAGGATTGTTGCAGGATATTTGATCACACTGTGAACCCCAAGATTGTGTACTGGAAAAACCTGTTTCTAGTTGTGGTGTGGCTCAGCCATACCACACACCTTTAATCCAAGAGCTTTCTGTAAACAGGACTAAATAAAGTCAACCATAGTTCAAGATGTGGAGCAAACAACCAGTTGACAGGGAGTGAACATGAGGGAAAAAAGTCTGAAAGGAAGTCTGGAGAATGGATAGAGAGAGGTACAGAAAGTAGAAAGGAGGGACATTTAGTTGAAGGATATGAAGACAGCCTGGAGAAGGAGAAAGGGCTTTTTCCTTCTGGGACACTGGTGGAGTAGGTAGTTCAGCTGGGTGCTTTCTCTGCCTCTCTGAACTAGCAGGTTTTTACCCCAGCATCTAGCTAATGAGTCTTTATTGATAAAAAGCAAACAAATGGAATTTTTTTCTTTCTTTATAACAACACGGGATACTGAGGACACTAGCACCATGGGACATATGCTGTGGGAAGCTTCAGGCATAAAATGGCCTAATGGAGGAGCTGTGTATGATGCGGGCAGCCAACCTGGAGGAGTGAGATTACCTAAGTCACGTGGAGCCAAGGCACTTTCATCATGAGAGTCCCAGTGCCAGGCATGAAGGTGAAACTGTGAGCCTTGATGTTTGTCTTTCTGGACTTTGGCTTCGCTTTGTTCTGACCACTTCTCACTTTGCCCATAGTCTTTGGGACATAGCCATGTCACTGTGTGTTCAAGTGTGTAATTTGTTTTTTAATTTCTGGGAGCTCATATCTACACGAAGTGAAGTGTGGAGGCATTGGACTTTTAAGCTGTTGAAAGTGTTAATGACTCTGGGGACTTCTGAAGCTCGATTGTATTTTGCGTTATGGGACAAATAGGAGGAGACTTTGAGGGTAACAGAAGGTTATGGCTTAAAGTTACGTGTTCGGGTTTCAAGTTAACAAGAGGTGGATTAGTTGTGCTGCCTACCTCAAGTGTTAACACGATGAGGTCTAGACTAACATGGCCTCTGGTGGTGCTTTGTGGGTATTAATGTTGAGTAGATGAATTGAAGTGGGAAGACACGCCCACTGTAGGTGGCACCGTTTCCTGGAGTGGGATCTTGAACTATATAAAATAAAAGAAGCTGAGCATAAACACTGTTCTCTGCTTCCTGTCATCTGCTGTGACAATGTGACCAGTCCGCTGTTGTGACTTTTCCTGCCTTCATGAGCTGGGGACCCTTTCTCTCTTGGGTTGCTTTTGTAACTGTATTTTGTCACTGTAACAGGGAAAGTAAGGAAGACATTGTAACAGGGTCTGTTTGGGTCAGGATTCTAGAGGTTGCGAAATCCAAACACAGGACACTGACATCTGCTTAACATCTGGTGAGTGCTAGCTAGTTGTGTCATCACGTGATGGGGTGGGGAGTACACATCACATGGCAAGCACAGCATGCGTGCTAGCCAAAGGCACTCTGTTCTTCTCAAGTCACCAGAGCCATCATAGAGTCCCATCCTCATTGCTTCATCTCATCCTAATTACTTGCCGGAAGTCCCGCTTCCAAAGGCTAACTACACAGAAGTTTGGGGTTAAGTTTCTAAATCTCAAATGTAAAGTAACTTTTTTTGTTTTGTGTTTCTTTTTTTTTTCTTTTTTTCTTTTTTTTTTTTTTTTTTTCAGACAGGGTTTCTCTGTGTAAGCATAACTTCTATTTGTTTTGGGTAAGATAAAAACTAGAGCTTTAAAAAAAAAAAAGAAAGAAAGAAAGAAAGAAAGAAAACCAGAGCTTTCCATATGCCTGGAAATGGCCATACCTCCAGCCCCAGACATTGTTAGAAGATCTCAAAATATAAAAAGAGAGCCAACCAATCAACCAGAAGCTATATAAATGTGTGTATGTACATATATATGCATATACATGTATGTGTATATTATAAGCCATATATATGGGTATTGTGTGTCTCTCAAATTCACATGTGTTTTTTTGAAAAAAAATTTTAAGTAGACGTGGTGATGTATGCCTGCACTCCCAGCACTCAGGGAGGCAGAGGCAGGTGGATCTCTGTGAGTTCAAGGCCAGCCTGGTCTACAGAGTAAGTTCCAGGACAGCCAAAGCTACACAGAGAAACCCTGTCTTCAAAAAACCAAAAACATATTAAAAATAAATAAATAAAATTTTTGGGAAATATGGTCATTGCAGAGTTAATCAGATAAGAGAAACAAGATCGGACGAGTAGACTGAACCTGTTTCCAATATGACAGGTGATTTTTTTTTTTTTCCTCATGGAAAGAGAATTTGGACATAGACACATAAGAAGGACAGTCTCCGTGTGAAGAGGAGGCAGAGAGTGGGCAATGCTCTATAAGCCATAAACCCCAGAACCTGGGAAGAGGCAGGGGACAGATTCTTTCTCCCAACCTCAGGAACTAAGGCCACTGATAACCTTTATCTCCACGTCCAACCTATGGCCTGGTGGGTGACACAGCAAATGGTCCAAGGCATCTAGTTCATGGTATTTTGTTGCAACAGACCTAGCAAACAGATACAGATGTTTTTGAGGGCTATTTACGTGACGGAGCTTGACAAATGACCTTATGACTCTGTCTAGTGACAAAATTAGAGGTAATCTCTATTTGTTTCTCAGCCAGTACTGGAAAAGCATTCCTCAGATGTTGGCTCATCCCCACCCCCCAGCCCCATCCTCCAAACCTTTTTCTCTTCCTCACCCCCACCTCAAATTCCAAGAGACCTTTCTGATGTGTTAAAGTCTCTTCACACATCAGAAAGGTCTCAGTTCTCTCAATCACACTCTGTTAGGACACCTCCCAGCATACCTCTCTTGCTCACCATGGATTTGCACAGCCCCAGTTGCAAGGAATGGAGGAATCACCCAGGCCTGTTTGTTTTTAAGAGTTTTGAGGAATCTGGGTGGTGCTATGGCACATGCCTGTAATCCTAGCTCTCAGGGAGGCAGAGGCTGGCAGATCTCTGAGTTCAAGCCCAGTCTCATCTATAGAGTGAGTTCCAGGATAGCCAAGGCTACACAGAGAAACCCTGTCTTGAAAAACAAAAACAAAAAAGTCTTTGAGTTGGATTCAAATGGACATTTTCTTTCTTCTTTTCTCCTTTAAAAGAAAGAAAGAAGACCATTAATCCCAGGTAATCTTGTTTGTTTTCCTTGCTTGAGCCTGTTTTCCTCTGAACATGTCCTTTACTCCTAAAGCTAGGACACTTAAAGCACTTTCTGGTTCAGTTGCTTTTATCAAATGGTTCTTACTTGGCTTATCTTTAAAACTGGAAATATAAAAGTGTCTGAGTCCTGTAATAGTTCATGTCTCTCTTGGCTCGGAGAAAGTAATTTATGTTCAGAGAAATTTATTCCCATTCAACAGAAAAGCCAAAATGTACACCAGGAGCCACAGCCTGAGGCTGGCCCAGCTTGACGGACACAGAAGGAATGTGGACACGCTTGGAGTTTGGCCCCATCCATTTAGATAAGTGTAAGTAAACGTTTTCTGATTTGTTTGCATGCTTTTGAGCCACACTATTGGGTAAATGAAACGTAATGCATGTTGATTTTTTTAAAAAATGAATTAAAATTATGCCCCCTTGTCCCCAGAGGTTTTGTTCTGAATATCTGTGTTGGTACCCAGGAATAAACATGTTAAGCACATGGATGCTGTTAACCACACTGTGTTCTGCTATTGTTACAAGTGTCTTTTCTTGTTAACCTGCAAATTCGTGTTTATTACAGAGTAATAGAGTGTAAAGAATAACTGAGGGCCACGTTCAGGAGTCATCCTACATGCCCAGTGATGGATGGGTGAGTAAGAAAATGCAGCATGCATATACAGTGCAGTATTCTCAGTCAGAACCAGAGGACTTGAGACAAGAGTGGTGGGAGGGGCAGAGCCGCAAAGGCCATCACGGCAGAGCCCGGTTTCCTTCTTAGAGAGTGTTCTAGAGAACCACACTTGATTTTATGGTGGTTTCAGCTTTTAGGATTTAGGCCACTGTGCCTGAGTGGGAAGGGAAAGGAGAGATTGGAAGAACTAAAGTTAGGAGAAATGTTATTAGGGCCTGGGCGGTGGTAATGCACACTGTTTTTTGTTTGTTTGAGACAGGGTTTCTCTGTGTAACAGCCCTGGCTGTCCTGGAACTCTCTTTGTAGACCTCAAACTCACAGAGATCCATTTGCCTCTGCCTCCCGAGTGCTGAGATTACAGGCGTGAGCCACCATACCCGGCTAGGTTTTGCACTTTTAATCTCTGCACTCTGGAGACAGAGGCAGGACAGTCTTTGAGTTTGAGACCAACCTGGTCTGCAGAGCGAGTCCAGGACAGCCAGGGCTACACAGAGAATCCTTGTCTTAAAAAACAAAACAACAACAACAACAACAACAAAACAAAAGGAAATGAAAAGGAAAAAAAAGGTTATAAGGATCATATTGTCCTTTACAAGGGCATACCAACATCATTGGTGTCTACTCTGAGTGAGACAGGGAGCCACTGAGGAATTTTGGACAATGGCATGATGTGTGTGTGTGTGTAAACTATATTTTTTTCAGGGGTTGTTCTTTATAAATTTTATAAATTTGATTATTTTCTCCCTTCCCTCAACTCCTAAGATCCTCCTCACCAGTCTCCCCAAACAATTTTATGATCTTTGAAAAACAAAAAACAAAATCCACATATAAACAAAGCCCAAACAAAACTGCCCACAAATAACTAACAAAAATATGAAGTGTTTTTGTGTTAACGAACTATAGCAACTACTGATGAGCATAGCGCCTACCCTGGGGTGTGATTATATGATGGCTCTTCTTGGTTGTCAACTTGACTACCTCTGGAATTAACTAAAATCCAAAAATGGAGGGCACACCTATGAGGGGGTTTTCCCCTTCTCTCTCTCTCTCTCTCTCTCTCTCTCTCTCTCTCTCTCTCTCTCTCTCTCTCTCTCTCTCTCTCTCTCTCTCTCTCTCTCTCTGAGACATGGTTTCTCTGTGTAGCCTTGGCCACCCTGGACTCACTTTGTAGACCAGGCTGGCCTCGAACTCACAACAATACCCCAGCCTCTGCCTCCCGAGTGCTGGGATTAAAGGCGTGTGCCACCACTGCCTGGCTTTTTTTCTTTCTTATTTTGAAGTAGGTAGATCGATTCCTTCTTTCTTTTTTTCTTTCTTTCTCCTTTCCCCTCCCTGTCCTACCCCCATCCTCTCCCCTTCCTGCCTTCCTGCTTTCCTGCCTTCCTGCCTTCCTTCCTTTTTCCGAGGCAGGGTCTCTCTGTGTAGCCCTGGCTGTCCTGGACCTCTCTGTAAACCAGGCTGGTCCGGAACTCTGAGATTTTTCTGCCTTCGCCTCCTGATGCTGGGATGATGAGGGACCACCTGGCTCACCTAGCTTCACTTCTGATCCAGACCTTTGAGGTAGGAAGACACACACCTTTAATCCAGATCTTGAGGTGGGAAGACACATCTTCTGCTGGAAGCCTAAGTAAGTCCATGGAAGAAGGAAGTTTCTGCTCTTTGCCTACATGCCCTTACCTTGCTAGCAGGTTCCTTCCTTCACTGGCATCAGCCTCTACTTCCTCAGAATTCCAGTGTCTACGGATGGCCAGCTGAGACACCCAGACTCGTTGGACTGAGCAACTACTGGATGCTTGGACGTTCTGTTCACAGGCAGCCATTGTTGGACTAGCTGGACTGCAGCCTACAAGTCATTGTAATAAGTTCCCTTTCTATAAGTTTTGCTACCCTACAGGACTCTAATACACATTGATATGCCCATTAATACCCCGTCAAAGAAAATCAGTTTTTCCTTTGCTAACAGGTAGCAATTGCAGGTAGCTTCTTGGTAGGAGGTGGGACCCAGGGACCACTTCCCTGTCTCCATGCCAGGCTGACTTACACTGTAAAACTATTCTTCAGGCTGCTGTAATGGGGAGCAAAGATGGAAGCCAAGAGATTGCTTACAGGGTGATGGCACTCAGCCAGATGAGGAGTGTTGATAATTGACAATGGGCAAAAAAGCAGTGGAGAAGTAGTAGCATCCTAGATATAGTTTGAAGATACAGCCAATTTTCTAACAGGCTGCATGTCCAGTACTGGAAAAGAGATATCTAAATAGACTCTAGTCACGATAAATCTGGTAATTCTTGCTTGAAGTGCAAAGCAGATGGAGCCCCAAGTGAGGAAGCTCGTGGCATGCAGGTTTCCGGCATCCATGCTGTGCCAGGAGGAGGGCCAGCTCAAGGGTGGACCCAGGGCAGCGTTTAGCAGGGTGGAGTGGCAGAAAGTAACTGACCATAAGGACAGTGCTGAGTCACAGGCTCCGGCCCAAGGCTGGCCCACCTCTGCACTTGTCGTGATGTGAGCCAGGGAGCCCCTCCCCCTTGCTCGTGTTCAGTTGTTTGTATCCAAAAGCACAAATACTCCTTCTGTGAGTGATTCAGACTCAGACATCGCTCAGTGCATTGTCTCCCTAAAAACTGTTTTAAAGATGTTCTCAGGGCAGTTGTAGGGTCACAGGGCAGTTAACAGGAAATGCAGAACTTTAGTGTATGCTCCTGAAGACATGCATAGCCTCCTCGGCTTTCAAAATCCCTCCCTGGGATATGTTCGTCATAACTGGGAAACCTGCGTTGAGCATCCTTGATGCTCTAAGCCTACACTTTACATGAGGGTTCTGTCTTGGGATTGTGTACTCTGAGGATTTGGACAAATAAATACAAATCCGTCATTACAGCATTGTAGAGAGAGGTTTGTTTGTTTTGTCTTTTGTTTTGTTTTTGTTTTTGTTGTTTGTTTGTTTGTTTGTTTACTGCCCTAACAATCTGTGCTGCGTCCATTTGTTGGGTTCAGAGTGAAAGCTGAGAAAACTCACTTCAGACACAAGCTTAAATTGAAAGCTTTATTTTCTGAGCTCAGGGAGGCAGCCAGTTCAGGATCTGAACTGAGGGGGAAGTTGTACTGCATATTTAAGGGTGAAATCCACAATTAGCTCATACAGGGGCGGGGGCGGATGGTGGAACAGGGTGGTCAGCCCTGACTCAAGTTATTTTGCTAACAAGAAGTTCTAGAGAACCTTGAAAGTGTGCCTGGTAGTTGGGGGGCAGCTGGGTTTGTGGTGAGGAGTTGTGGTCGATTAATAACGCCATAGGGTATGTTGAGCATAAACATAGCTTATGGTCAACCTGGCCTTGTATAGAGATCTTTTATATCAGCAACGAGTGAGATGACGGGGCTAGTGGGACTGAAATTAAAAATCTATAGTTATGCTACCCAAAAGGAGCAGGCCTCAACACATTCATTTCTTCCTTACCTCCTGGGAATCATTGTTTTGTTGTTGTTGTTGTTTTGTACCTATTTCATAGCTTTTCCTTTTCCATGACATCATACAGTTGGAATAGAGTCTTTTCAAATTTGCTTCTTTTACTTCTTAATACGCATGTAAGGCTCCTACTGAAGGACATGCCATCAGAGCTGCTTTTAAGTTTAGACAACTTTAGTTAAGACATTGTAAATATCTGTGTGACGGTTTCGATATGGACCCAGATTTTCAAGTCCTTTGGGTAAATGTCAAGATGTTCGACTGCCGGTTTGTATGGTAAAAATATGTTTGGTCTTGTCTTCCAACGTGGTTGTGCCGTTTTGCATTCTCAGCTATCAATGAATAAGCATTCCAGGCGCTCACTGGCATCTGGTGTTCTGGATTTGGGCTGTTAGAATCAATGTGTAGATATGTCTATGGTTTTCTTCTGTCTGTCTGTCTGTCTGTCTGTCTGTCTGTCTGTCTGTCGTCTCTCTCTCTCTCTCTCTCTCTCTCTCTCTCTCTCGTGCTCTGGTTTTTGTTTTAATAATTTATTTATTTTTATTTCATGTGCATTGGTGTTCTGACTGCATGTATGTCTGTGAGAGGGTGTCAGATCCCCTGGAACAGGAGTTATAGACAGTTGTGAGCTGCCATGTGGGTGCTGGGAATTGAACCCAGGGCCTCTGGAAGGGCAACCAGTGCTCCTAACCGCTGAACCATCTTTCCAGCCCCCTCTTTGGGTTTTTTGAGACAGAGTCTCAACATTTAGTTTTGACTGTCCTGGAACTCACTATGCAAACCAGACTGGCGTCATTTTGAATTCACAGACCTTCCTGACCATAATTTTAGGTAACTAGAACTGCACTTTTCCCCTTACAAGGGAACTCGGGCCAGATCCCTGAAATGCCACAGCCTACACCTTTCTTCTCATTAGCACTCGGCTACTCTCTGTCTTTGAACTAAAATTATGAGAGTATACTGAAGGTAACGGCAGCACCATCTTTCCAACTCTTCCTCCTTTTTATCTGCAGCAGGCCCGAGTGTCACTCATTCCTCTCCTATGTGCCCACGTCCAGGCTCTGTTGGGTTGGTGCTAGGAACCAGCAAGCACCCACGGCCCATAATCATGCACTCCCTCCCGTCTCTGATGCCAGTTGGACTAGGGCCAGGCAGGGGCTGGGCTGCCTCCAAGCAGCCTGCTAGAAAGCCTGCTGTTCACAGTAGGTAGCACTCAATTGCCAATTCTCCCAGAGACCCTCCAAGCCCAGGAAGAGCATGTAACCCTATTGCTTGGTAAGTGCCTGCTTCTGCGTGCTGAAACTGTGCACGTGGGCAAGATCTCTGGCCAGACTTAGAAGTTGGAGGACCCTAGGAAGCAGATCCTGAACTGAGGGAGCCCGGCTAAAAGCAGTGCAAGCCCACCTCTCTCTTACCTGTCAGCCACATCCACTGGGTATGGATGTCAGCACCTGAGCTACAGGTGACCTCAGGTGTCCTCCAGGCCAGCCAGGAAGAATGGCCGCTGTTCTCCACAGATGCAGGGCTCCTCCCGTACCCCAACCCGCACCTCCCACTGCTCTCTATTCGTTCCTCCCTCCCCCACACTTCCAAAACCAGCTGAAATGAGTGCTCCATGGAACCGTCTATGACGTATACTCTGAAAAGGCCACCACTCCGCCTGTCCAATTGCCACACCTGTTTTTTTCCCAGACACTTCTTGCAACAGGAACAACTGTGCAAGGCAAATTTCTTATCAGTTCTACTGAGAACAGATGGGCAATAAGGCCATGTCTGACTGACTTTGTATTTCCCAGAATGTTCTCCACACTGTATGTACCAATTACAGAAGGCTGGACCTGGTGGTGATAGCAAAACCAATTTTCAAACCCTCTGATACTTGTCTACAGCTGTGTTACTCCTTTCCTCTCCACCTGTGTGCCTACCTCCAGGAGTTTCTGCCCAGAAGCTGCCTCTTGGCAGGGTCTCTCTGAGAGTCTCCTGCCATCTCTGCTAACCTCCCGCTAACGGGATAAATTTTAGGGGCAGACATATTTTTGTCCTTGATCCAGCAACAAGCTCGTGTCGCTTACTTAGGCTGTGGCCATACCTGATAACTTGAATATCAGCTCTCTATGAAAGACAGGCAGCTCTCAAGCAAATGATAGGTGAATATGTGGGCTACAGTAATAAGAAGGCCTCCCCTCCTTGTAAGAGTCTCGTGCTGTGTATGTGGAGGGGAGACGGAGAAGTTGGAGAGGCTGGGTGTTGCTGAGACACCACCGGCAGAGCATTTGACTTTTGCTAATTATTCTAGTAAGTAGGCAAAAGAGTGTTGGTAAGAGTGCCAGGCTGAGCCAGGTGGTGACGGCACATGCCTTTAATCCCAGCACTCTGGAGGCAGACACAGGAAATCTTTGAGTTCGAGGTCAGCCTGGTTTACAGAGCAAATTCCAGGACAGCCAGGGCTACACAGAGAAACCCTGTCTTGAAAAAGAAAAAAAAAAAAGTGCCAGGCTAGAGTCAGCGGCCCTGAGTCCAAGCACCTACACACAAACCATGGACAGGTCACTTCCTCTGCGCAGTTAAGGGAAGCGGCTGGGGCTATGGTGAGATACAGGGCTGCCCAGTAGATGCAGTTAGGAATGAACATATGCGGCCGGGCGGTGGTGACGACGCCTTTAATCTCAGCACTTGGGAGGCAAAGGCAGGCGGATCTCTGTGAGTTCGAGACCAGCCTGGTCTAAAAGGGAGTCCAGGACAGCAAAGGCTACACAGAGAAACCCTTCTCGAAAACCAAAACCAACCAGACAAACAAAAGAACAAGTGGACAAGTCAGGAAAGTGTTGATAAGTTGAGGCTTCCCAGAAAAGCAAGCTCCTATTTCTTGCTGTGCTTAAACAGGACAGATTGTTTCTGAGCCAAGCCTGGGACTTGTTATCTGAGCAAAGATGGGGAAACGAGCCGGCATCCTAACTGAGATTGCAATACCGAAGTGCCCAGGGGTCTGAGATATTTTTGCTTGACATGGGAAGTGTTTCTTCCTACTTCACATCACAAACCTTGATTTTTTTTTTCCCCCTTATAAAGAAAAATTATTTTTTAAACTTTTTTTGTTCCTCCTAAGAAAGGGCTTGCAGTTCACTGGGTGTCTGATGAATCTGCTCGCCGCATCAAGCGCTCTCACAGTTTCACTTCTTTCATGATGATTTGGATTTTAAAACATCAGTTACTGATGCTGTTCTGTGAAGGCAGAGCTGCTTAGTGGAGTAACCGGGGGTTAAAGCCATTGCCCATCAAAGCAAGGAGGGGAGCTGCTGTCACGTGAGTTTTCAAGTTTGAGCCATACACTCCGGTCCTGGCAGCCAATGCTGAGAAGTCAGGAGCTGTGCTGGGCAAAGTGAGGAAGGAAGATAAGACAGAGAAGCCAGGGGAGAAGTGGGGGGAAAGGAGTGGAGGGGGGGAGAGTCGGAGACACCAGGGGAGAAGCCGGAGGAGGGGGGCTCCTGGAGGTTGGCTGGGAGGACTCTCTGAGCGAGGCTTAGAAGTAATGAGCAATACTCACAGAGCCAGGCATAATCTGGGGAGCAGCGGCATGTGGGGGCGTGCTCTGTCCTCAGACACGCTGGAGTTCAGAACCCTTGAAAGGTCCCCTGGGAACGTTCTGGTTCTGGCCAGGTCGGGTGGCAGAGGCAGGTGGATCTCTGTGACTTTGAGGCCAGTCTGGTCTACAAAATGAGTCCAGAACAGCCAGGGCTATTACATAGAGAAACACCCTGTCTCAAACAAACAAACAACAACACCACACACACATACACACACACACACACACACAAACACATAAAACTGGTTCTATTTGAGATCAAATCCCTGATCTGCTGACAAGTGAGATACTTTTCCACATTTGGAGATACACTTGGGATTTGAAAGTCTAGAAGATTTACGATTTTCACAATATGCACTTAAATTTGAATTATTATCCCTGCTGAAAAGCTATCAAATGTATCCAGCTCATAATTCCTAGCTAAAATCTTTAAGTATAATACCATGCAGGAAATCAAGGCTGAGCAGTGGGCAAACAGCAGAGGGGATTTTTCTAGCTTGTTTGGATACTTACTTTGCTGTTTAATTCTGTTGGATGCTGAGGGTCAAGGTTGGAGGCAAGAGCCCTTTGTGCATATGTGACTGAATTAATGCTCACACTTGGCTCTGACAGTTAATTGTCCACTAGGAACATTTGGTTTCTAGTCTTTATCTTTTTTCTTTTTCTTTTTTCTTCGCCTCTGCCTCCCGAGTGCTGGGATTAAAGATGTGCACCATTGCCTGCCATCTTTACATACATAGTCTTTATAAGTGGCATATTTGGTTCCTGTACTCTTCAGAGAAAGAGTGGTTTGGGGCAGGATGGAGCCCACAAGTGGACTCAGAGTTTTAACAAAGTAATCTTTGTTATACCAAAAGAACTTGGGCGGGGGGGGGGAATAGCAGTTGAGCACATTCTGCTCCAGAAAATGGGGGTTGGGGGGTAGAGAAGGTTTCTGAATTGCTAAAGTGCAAGTATAAAATGTGTACCTAAGAGCCGGGCAGTGGTGGCACACGCTTTTAATCCCAGCATTGGGAAGCAGAGGCAGGTGGATCTCTGTGAGTTTGAGGCCAGCCTGGTCTACAAAGGGAGTCTAGGACAACCAAGGCTACACAGAGAAATCCTGTCTCAAAAAGCCAAAAGAAAAAAAGAAAAAGAAAAAAAAAAGTGCACCTAAATAGTTTGATCCTGAGAAAACATGTCTCCAGTTTTTCTTTCATAGATATAAACAAGTGTCTTATTTTTACCTAAAGTTCAGTATTTTAAGGTGTCAGTGGCTAAGACCACTTGCTGCTCTTGCGGAGGACCTGGCTTTGTTTCCAAGGTAAGAGCTCACTGCTTTCTGTACTTCAAGTTCAAGGGCATCTGAGTCCGTCTTCTGCCTCTGCAGGCGCCAGACCGGCGCATGGTGCACATACATACATGCAGGCAAACACTCTACACAGAGAATAGAAATAAATAAATCTAGCAAGAAAATGTTAAAGGTAAGTATTATAGCCCAGGGACATCAGAGGCTGTTCTTCCCTTCCACTCCCTGAGCAGTGCATCCTCCCAACGAACACACTGCTGTTTACAGTTCTGACACTGCCTCTTACTCCATTGTTTGTCATATTTTGTTGTTGTTGTTGTTGTTGTTGTTTGAGACAGGGTTTCTCTGTGTTATCTTAGCTGTCCTAGACTCACTTTGTAGACCAGGCAAGGCATGTGCCACCACGCCCGGCCCTGTTTGTCATTTGTCCATGTCACATGCCACTTTCTGATCTAGTAATTTGCTTCTTTTTATTTTATTTTATTTTATTTTATTTTTTCCGAGACAGGGTTTCTCTGTGTAGCTTTGGCTGTCCTAGACTCGCTTTGTAGACTAGGCTGGCCTTGAACTCACAGCGATCTGCCTGCCTCTGCCTCCTGAGTGCTGGGACTAAAGGTGTGTGCCACCAAACCCAGCTAGTATTTTGCTTCTTATATTAAGTTTATCCATTTCTTTTTACTGGGAGACTTTCATGGAAGCAAGATTACTTGTGTTGCTTCTGACATATATTGTATGTTTGTTTGTGTTTTTTGAGACAGAGTTTCTGCTTTTGATATATATTCTTAATGCCCTAAACTAGTTATAGGTATTTTTCCCCTTTCTGATGAAATGATCCAATTCAAGTCAGATTAATACATAAAGGCAGTTTATTGGATGCAGCTCTTGGTGGGTTCACTGGTCCTAAGGAACGAGGCCAAGGAAATCGCCTTTGGGACGGAGACAGAAAGGAGGGGAAAGAGGGAGGGCGGTGGGGGGAGCGTGTGCAGGCACGCAGGGAGTGAGAAAATGCAGTCACAGCAGAGAACCACATTGTCTGGATTCTATAGGGAAGCCCGGAGGCTGAGCTGGAAAGTTCAGGGTAGAGGGCGGGGTATGGCAGCCATGCCTTGTAACAGGGAGGGACTGAGGGATGCTGGGAGAACCTGGAGGCCAGGTCCACTGTGCTATGTTAAGTATGCACCTCAGCTGCTAGAACTAGCAGGTATAGGAAACAATTTGCTGAATGACTGAACAAACAGTAACCTGTCGAAACCTCCCAATCCTCTTCCATTCATAGGCTGCTTCTAACCTCAAGGAGCCCTAAGGTCTTGGTCTCTCTCTCGCCAACCACCATGTTTCCCAGGTTGGCCGGGAATTTCAGATATCCCTGCTGTAGCCTCCTGAGTACCTGGGGCCAAGGGCATGAGGTACATTTCTGGAAGGCAGGATCTGCCTACAAAATCAAAATGAGAGTGAAGATGTTGAACCTGGCATGTCTGGGGTTCCTGTTACTCTTGGTTGTCTGTTTTCAATACAGGGCCACACCCGGAAGCCCCAGCCCTCCCCACGCCCCCCCTCCTGGCTGCTGAGATTTTGAGTGTGCATCACCACACGCTGCCCTTGAGCCGTCTTTAAAAGCCCCTGGATGGCATCTTCGCACCAGACGGTAGCCGGAAGCGGTCTCTGCTTTTTTAGAAAGTCAAGTCCACCTGTGAGGGTTTCCTTTCAGTGTGTCTGCGCTGATCGCTCTGTGGGGCTCCAAAAATAGAGCCGTTTCTGCTGTTCTCAATGGATTTGCCAAGTCACCAGAAGAGCCTTCACTGCTGGGGCTGCCTCATGCTTGATTTTTATCAGCAACCTTAACAAAGGGACTGCTCTGACTTGAGGGCCTTTCCCGCGCCCCTCCCCCTCGCAGGCCTGTTACGATTACTTGAAAAGCACTCGTACCTACTTGCTTTAGACAAGCAGCCAATTCTTTTGCCTGATGACTAAATTTTTTTTAATTAAAAGACTTTAAAAATTATGTTTATTTTTGTTTTGTTTTTGTTTGTTTGTTTTGTTTTGTTTTGAGAAAAGGTTTCTTTGGGTAGCCCTGGCTGTCCCGGAATTGGAACTTGATCTGTAGACCAGGCTAGCCTCAAACTCAAGAGTTCCCCTGCCTCTTCCTCCAGGGTGCTGAGATTAAAGGCATGCACCACCCCCTGGCTAAATTACATTTATTTATTGTGTGTTTTGCTGTATTTGGGATGGGGAGGGTTTACTATGCCACAGCACACGTGCAAAGGCCGGAGAACAACTCGCAGGGCTTGTTTCTCCCTTTCTACCTGGAGTTTCCAGGGATTGAATTCAGGTTTTCAAGCTTGGTAGCAAGTGCCTTTACCTGCTGAGCCATCTTGCTAGCCCCTGACCAAAGATTCTTGAATGTGCTTATTTGCACAGCAAACCTAATCTTTATGTTTTCAAAAATATTTGTATCAAGATGTTTGATGGGGCAGAGGACCCTGGAGCCCCCCGTGCTGTCAGTGATCCAGGAACGGCAGGATGCTTAGCAATCTTGCCTCTTAACTAAAACCTGTGTGCACCCTGACTCATCCAAGTGAGAGCCTTCGGGCCATCCAAGCATGAATCATCCTCCACCTCGGTTTCTGATCTCTTCATCTCTAGTCCCCTGTGTATCTCAGGGCCAGATGAGTCCTCACAGAAGGAGCGTACTTATCAGGCCCATCTTTAGAAATTAGCTTCCCAATAGTTCATAGCACTAACTGCAAACTCCACAGCCTGGGGTTCTAAACCCACCACTACCTGGTTCTCCCCGGGGGCAGATGGCCTTGGCGCCCACCTGACTAGAGTGACCCACCCTTCTCTAGTCTTCTGTCCCTTTTGACTTCCTCCTGTATGTTTCCCAGCCCTGATTCTCATCCTGACACTCATCTCCAGGGTTTTGTTTGAGCTGTTTTGCCTCCATCATCCATCCATCCACATCCTTCCATCCATCCACCCATCATCCTTCCATCCATCCATCCACATCCTTCCATCCATCCATCCATCACCCATCCATCCACCCATCATCTATCCATCCATCCATTAAGTAGATATTGGGTTTAGGCACTGTTTGGGGCCCTGAAGAATTGAACTAAGATGTATAGTACACTCTTTCCCCTTCTTCTGCAAACCAAGGCAATCCAAATTATATGTTACCTTCAAAAGCCAATTCAAAATTCATTATTAAAAAGATTCCCGACTCTGGGAGGCCGATGAATGTACCCAGTCAAGCGCAAAGATTTGAGAATCAGGTAAATCGAGGCTGGAATTGTTCTCTGCCTTCATGACTTAGGAAATGTCGGAGCGGTTCCCCAATCTTACCAAGCCTCTCATCTATGGAACAAGGACATAAATACCTCATGTGTTTGCTGCACGACAAAGAGAAATAAAAATGAGCTTTGACGTCATTTTATCTTTCCCCCCACTCTGACAATGCACAGCAGAGTAGATGAAAAACATGAACAAAAACTTTTGAAATGAATAAATGCAATGATCTGTAGTCACTTAATAATATTGAGTGACTAAGCCTGGTGTGGTGGCGCACGCCTCTGATCCCAGGACTGGGGAGGCAGAGACAGGCAGATCTCTGTAAGTTTGAGGCCAGCCTGGTCTACAGAGTTCCAGGACAGCGAGGGCTACACAGAGAGACCCTGCCTCAAAAACAAAACAAACAAACAAACAGAAAGTGCTGCTGCTTAGTTTTGTGTCTTGTGAAAATCCTCTTTTGCTCAGCAACACTTAGCTTGGGCATTCGCAGTAAGCACAGAGCGAGTGGCCCCTAGGCTGCCTCACTGTCTCTTTCCTCTTTGATCCCCAGCTCTTAAGGAACACTGGTGTCCTTTCTGTGCCCTCTCTAGTCCACACAAACCCTTTCTCTGGGCTGAAACCATCAAGATAGTCCCTGAAGCAACATTAATAGATGAGGGGTTCCTGGCTGGCGTTAAGTGGCCATAGCAAAGCAGAGCCCATGGCTTCAATTTGGTCTGTCAAAGATGGAATTAAAAGTAGATTTGAAGTCTCACAACATAGTTTCCCCTATTACGGGTGCTGCTGTGCATTGAAATGGTCTGTGTGAGGCTCGCTGGGATGGGCAGAGATTCAATCACTGCTCATGGCTAAAGGAAATGGGGTGATGAGAATTAGGTTCATCTGTCCCAATTGGGACAAGAAGAAGGACCAGGAGATGTGTTTTTCAGTCCTGACACCTTGCCAGCTAGAACTGGAGGGAAATGTTTTTCTGAATTCACTGAGCAGCCCACTCACAAATCATAGAAATAGCTGTATTCAGTGAGCACAGACATAACTTTTATGGACTCTCCTTAAGGACTCACACCACCCACTCAGAGTTGCGCGAAGCATCCCCAGGGGATCTTTGAAATGCTACCATATTGCCAGGTAGGAGCCACGTTAGCACACACCTCGATAACTTCTTTTATATAATGAGGCTGTTTACATATCTCCGAGAACACTTTGGACTATTCCAAGAACAATATGAAATAGCAGATGCAGTCACCAAATCCTGCGTCGTCAATTAACAAAAGGTAATTACTATACTTCCTGTGAGGTATGGTATTTAAGCCTGCGATCTGCCTTGGAAGATCTATTTCATTTTAGGTAATGCTAACAATGAATATTTGAAACAGCTTATAAATCAACTTTATATCTCCCCCAAACTTTCACATATTCTCATCTGATTCTTACAGCAAGCCACAGGCAAGGTACTCAGAGATCCTTTCAAAATCGAGTCCAGGACCGCCAAAAGACAGAGAAACCCTGTCTTTAAAAAAAATAAATTTTTTTTTTACTTATTTAATATTATGTATACAGTGCACATTATAGATGGCTGTGATCCACCATGTGGTTGCTGGGAATTGAATTCAGGACCTCTGGAAGAGCAGACAGTGCTCTTAACTGCTGAGCCATCTCTCTAGCCTGAGAAACCTTTAATCCCAGCACTCGGAGGCAGAGGCAGGCGGATCTCCGTGCGGTCCAGGCCAGCCTGGTCTGCAAAGTGAGTCCAGGACAGCCAAAGCTACACAGAGAAACCCTGTCTCAAAACAATGACAACAAAGAATCTCAGTGGCCATTGATGTCACGATGATTACTGTATTGATTCCTTGAAACGTGGCTTTCTGAGCTTTCTGCTCCACCATGCTGTGACTTATATGCTGTGTAAAAGCCCCGGAGCTGCTCCAGTACTCCCTGAGCTATGGAGAAGGCTCTTTGTCTTTTCCCAGTATGGATGAGGGCCCACTTTCTGGTTTTCGTGGGGCCAGGTCTAGGTACAATTAGAGCCCTTTTTATATTTCCCATTTTTCTGGTTTCTAACAAAACCAAGCTGGGCAAGCAACCCCCTGCAGTAGGAATCCTTGTTCCAGGCAGGGTGTTTCCTGTCGGTTGCTCCAGTGGGAGGATCTATCTGCCTTTAGGGCATTTCTGCTGCTAACCACAGTCTGTGATCATTCCGACAGGTTTTAAAGTCCTTACACAGCCTGCACTTCAGCGGGGAGTGTCTAGTTCCGTCTGTTAGATAAAGACTGCAGGGACAGTTGGCTGCACAGACTTTATTCTTAGAGGTGGGAGGTGCCCACATCTGCTCTAGGGGAGCTGTGCTGCTGGTTTGGGTGCTGGAGAGAGAGGTGACGCCTGAGCGTGTGTGTGTGTGTGTGTGTGTGTGTGTGTGTTTAGGGGCACAACAGGTTGAGTGTCCTCCTGCTTATTTTCTGTCATCCCTCTCTCATATTGGGTCTTTGCCTGGATTTCTTTTGGGAAAAACAAAAAGAGAAACACATTCAAAAATCTAGATAACAAAAATCCGGTGCAGTGTTCTAGGACTTTAACCCCAGCACTTGGGAGGCAGAAGCAGACGGATTTCTGAGTTTGAGGCCAGCCTAGTCTACATTGTGAGTAAGTCTCAGGGCAGCCAGGGCCATATAGAGAGGCCTTGTCTCCAAAAATGCCAAAATGCAAAAAAGGAAAAAAGAGGAAAAAAAAAAAAAAAAAAAAGGCAAGGTAACAGAAGTTCGCTCAGTTGGAAGCACAGAGTGAATGGGGAGGATTTTCCTGGCACAAGAAAAACGTTTACAGCAAATCAAAACCAAGCCCTAAACAGAACCTCTGGCTCCTCTGGACCTGGATGACATCCATGCTGCACATCTGCATCAACCCTAGATTGAGGGTGGGTCCTGGGACCAAGGCCTGATATGTGGATGCTCAGGAGAGTCAGCGAGCAGCGCCAGGGGAAACCCAGAGGCATTCGGCCACTCTACCCAGAGAACGCAGACCAGAGGTCCCTTCCTGTGGGGTACCCCTCACACACTGCCTAGAGCCGGCGGGCGGACTCCCAGGCCTGCAGGGGAAGGCCTGACTTTGAAAGTTTCACATTAGCAGAAAGAACATTCTTTCCCACAGAAACTTTGAGCCATCTGGGGGCGGGGGGGGGGGGAGGTGGGGGTAAGAGGCAAACAGAAAGAAGGGTGGAGGCAGGGAGACCTTCTCTTACGGAATAAAGCCAAGAGTGCAAGAGGCGCAAAACCGTGCCAGAAGAAGGCCAGGCAGATGGCCAAGACGCACTGAGCAAGAACGAGGCAGTGGGGGTAGGCCCCTCCCTCTGCACAGCCACAGACCTAGAAGTTTGCGGCGGCGGGTGGGGGGGGTGGGGTGGGGTTGGCGGGGGGGAGTCCAACAGTTGCCTAAGCAACCTGGGGGTTCTGAGAAGAGCAGAGTACCTCTGAGCTCTGGGCTCCAGAGAAGGGTTTGCTCATTACTTCTCAGGGGCGAGGTGAGCCGGTGGAGGGTCCGAAGGGATCACGGGGCTTTGAGACTCTTAGGAGTTTTCTCCTTTCCACCCTAACCCACCCCCGCGGAGTCTTGGCCTTCCTGTGACCAGGAATAGATTACATCACGCACACCAGCAGCTGTGTGCCTCCCGAGCGCCTCAGCACACACACACACACACACACACACACACACACACACACACACACACACACACACACACACACGTCGGATTTGGTCTTGTCCTCTTTCAGCACAGATGTGACTTAAATCTTTAAACTGTCCTCTGCTGTTTGGAGAGCGTGTCCTCTTCCTAGAACTATCTGCACCGCGATTCCTGGGCGTCCGGGGTCCCTCAATAACTTTGGTTCGCCCTGTCCCACTCAAGCAACGAAGCAACCAGCTTCATGGCAGCTGTAGCATGTCAACTCCCAGAGCCTTCGAGGCCAGGTCCTCGGTGAGAAGGTGGCTTTATGTCCACCAGCTGCGTGCAGCCCCCATGGACCGAGGGGGAGGAGGACTTAACTCCAGCTTCAGCGCCCTGGCACCGCCTCTGTTTTCAACCTCTTTACTTTCTCCACCTAACTGTAGTCCCTACGCTGCCTATTTCCTGGCTCCCAGAAATCTAGGGTGTGAGAACAGGCCAAGGAATCTCCTGGGGTGCATTTGGAAGGAAGGAAGTAAACTCAGGCTTGGATAGCTTCCACCAGCGGAATCTACAGCGGTGGTTCTTAAGCCTGCCGCACAATAGAATCATCTGAGAGCTGTTCAGGAAAAAAAAAATTTATTATTATTATTATTATTATTATTATTATTATTTTTTTTTTTTTTTGCACCGCCCTGCCCAGGCTCAGAGATTCCGTTCAACAGGCCTGAACAAAGGTTTGTTTGTTTTTGTGTGAAAACAGTTTTTCCTCCCTCAAAAGTATTTTCAAAAACAATTCCCAGGTGACTCTGAGATGACAACCACTGATTTCAAGGTGAGTGTCTTTGGGCATAAGCATGGCAAAGGCCCTGTGTGGCACACAGCAGGTCCCGCTTGATCTGCAGGAAGCCTCTTGGGCTAAGGCGAGGCAAGCAGCTGTGCTGGTCGGTGGGGCCCGAGCCCGCTTTCTTGTGTACCAGATGTGCCCTCTAACTGGCTTTGAACTTAGGGGAGGTGGTTCTGGGTAGCGAGAATCTAGTTCTGAGGCACCAATATAGGAAGCCAGCCACGGAGAAACATGACTTCAGCGCCCTGGCTGAGGGAGGGGGTGGGGTGGGGGTGGGAGAAGGGGTTGGTTGGCTGTTTCTCTGAATACCTAAAATAAAACTCAGAGGAGGGGTGGCGCCGAGACCAAAGAAGGGAAGAAACGGAAGTAAAACTGCAGATAGAATTGTGGACGAAAATGAGAGATTCCAGAAACATGCATAGCCCCGTGCCCCCGCCCACCTCGTGCACACCTGTTTCTTTGAACATTTTAGTGGGTTGGGCTCTTGGCTGAATCAATTACAATTACAAGTAGCCCTCCCTGGAAATGTGTCCCAAGTCTCTGAGTGGCTCTGACTCTGGCAGCTGCTTTGGGACCATTATTTCAGCGTCCCAGAGGAAGAGTATTTTAAGGATGAGGCCTTACCAGAAATACGAAGCCAGGGGGAAAAGAAGAAACATTACAGAATTTCCAAAAATGTTTTGATAGCCATGCAAAACTTTGTAGCTGCTTGAAGAAAAATCGGGGTATGCTCAGTTTATGGATGCCAAGTGGACCGACTCTGTACTTTGGATTATAGATTAATTATGCTTCCTGTGGTGTCAGGCATACAGAAGGGGTGACACCCATGTGAGTGTATGTCTGTGCTGCACTTGCATGTGTCTGTGTTTATATGAATGTGTGCATTTGTTTGTGACCTGTGATTTTAGGTAATGTCGTGGTTTGTATATATGGCTTAGATGATGAGTTTTGTTTAAGTTTTATAATAATATAGGACTAAAGAAAACACGTAGGGCACTGCTACAGCTATAGCTGGCGGTGGGGGGGGGGCGGGGGGGATAGGGAATACTCGATTAGTATGCTCAAGGTCTTTAGGCTTGGTTTCCAGGACTGCAGATATATTTACCTGTCTATCCATCCCAAAATCTACACACACACACACACACACACACACACACACACACACACACACACAGAGAGAGAGAGAGAGTCACTCACACACACCTTTCACTATTTTAGAAAATAAGAGACTTAATAGCAGCTAAGACTGATAGGACAGTTAGAGGATTTACAAGAAAGTTATTTTTTTTCATAAATTATGTGTATGTATGTGTGTTTCTGTGTGTGGATATGCGGCTGAGAGTGGGGGTGCCCAAGGAGGCCAGTAGTGTTGGATCCCATGGAGCTAGAATTACAGATGGTTGTGAGCCACCCGCTTAGGAATTGAAGTTGGGTCCTCTGAAAAAGCAGCATGCACTTTTAACCACTGGCTCATCTTTCCAGGGGCCAGAGAAGCCTCTAGTCAGGGCTATTTAGCTATAAAGGCTGGGCCTGGCAGCTCAAGAATCAAACAGGACCCTGGCCAGCTGAGGTCACCCAGCCATACTAGCTTGTTCCTTCATTTCAGGGACTTTTCCTGGGCCTGACTGGGGTCTCATTGCTGCTCCTACAGCCCTCTTATTCTTAGTTCTCTCTTCCTTCCGACAACTGTCTCTTGAACTACTTAGAAAAAGTAACTTACAAGGGCCAGGTGTGGTGGAACACACCTTTAGTCCCAGCACTCAGGAGGCAGAGGGAGGGAGTTCTTTGCGAGTTTGAGGGCAGCTTGGTCTACATGGTGAGTAACAGGACAGCCAGGGCTATAAGGAGCGATCCTGTCTCAAAAATAAATAAATAAACACAAAATTAAAAGAGAAAAAGGGAAAGATATAAGATACTCTTTGCCCTGTATCCTAATCTTAGTGGTCAGAGAACTTTGCCCCTTCCCGGTGGCCTGGAAATAAGACTATTTTACGAGGTCTTATTTTTTTAATTAGTGTAAACTATTAATTGTTGTCCCCTAATACTTGTTATAATACAGTCATTGTTTCCCACTAACACCCACACAGGGTACAATTTTGTAAATAAAGCAAAATACCTTTCATTCTGCCCGGGGCTGTGGCAGATGTGGATTAAGAATTAGCATATGGTCCGGATATCTATCTTCGGAGCCTGTGCGTGCTAATAAATATCTGCCCATCAGTCAACTTGTCCAGACAGCCACATCTCTTGACCTAATTGTGGATCAAGGTGACTGGAAGCCAGGCCCTGCTTATCTCAGCAGAGAAGGTTTTCATATAAGTGATAACAATTTCCACAGAGAGAAATAAAAGTACAGGATCTGAGGACTTTGATCTTCCTCATGAGCAGTGAGCGAGCGCTTCGGGTAGCGAGTGCTTCGGGGAGCGAGTGCTTTGGGGAGTGGGCGCTTCGGGGAGCGAGTGCTTTGGGGAGCGGGCGCTTTGGGGAGTGAGCGCTTTGGGGAGCGGGCGCTTTGGGGAGTGAGCGCTTTGGGGAGCGAGTGCTTTGGGGAGCGGGCGCTTTGGGGAGCGAGTACTTTGGGGAGTGGGCGCTTTGGGGAGCGAGTGCTTTGGGGAGTGGGCGCTTTGGGGAGCGGGCGCTTCGGGGAGCGGGCGCTTCGGGGAGCGAGTGTTTGGGGAGTGGGCGCTTTGGGGAGTGGGCACTTTGGGGAGCGAGTGCTTTGGGGAGTGGGCGCTTTGGGGAGCGAGTGCTTTGGGGGAGTGGGCGCTTTGGGGAGCGAGTGCTTTGGGGAGTGGGCGCTTCGGGGAGCGAGTGCTTTGGGGAGTGGGCGCTTTGGGGAGCGAGTGCTTTGGGGAGTGGGCGCTTTGGGGAGCGGGCGCTTTGGGGAGCGGGCGCTTTGGGGAGTGGGCGCTTTGGGGAGCGGGCGCTTCGGGGAACGGGCGCGGGGTACCGAGGGGCGTTTAGACTGTAGTTCTACTTCAAAACTCAACAGCCAGGGAAGAACATCTTATCTCTTCCACAAAGTATGTAGGAAGACTCTTCCCAAGGAGTCATACTTTTTTCTTTATAACCTTTATTGGTAGTAAAGAAAATAAATTGTATATTTTAAAAGGCAAGGCAGGTGGATCACTGTGAGTTCGAGGCCAGCCTGGTGTACAAAGTGAGTCCAGGACAGCCAAGGCTACACAGAGAAATCCTGTCTCTAAAACCCCCAAAACAACCCCCCCAAAAAGAATACCCACACACTAGTAATGTATAACAAAGAAGAGGTGTTTTAAGTTCATATTGTTACTTAAGATTGAACTTGTTTTTGTTTTTAGACAGAGTTCTCTGTGTAGACTTGGCTGTCTTGGAACTCACTTTGTAGACCAGGCTGGCTTCGAACTCACAGAGATCCACCTGCTTCTGCCTCCTGAGTGCTGGGATCAAGAGTGTACACCATTACTGCGCCATCTGGCAGTTTGTTGTTTTAAGAGTATGTCAGACAAGGCAATAACAAGTCCCATCTGGGTTCCAGTAGCTCTGTGCCATATTCATCAGCACCCTTGGCTCAAGGCTTCCCCGGCGAGCTCTGGAAAGGTTCTTGACTCTTAGACTAGTCCCACTATGACAACACTGGGTCTTTTTAAAGCTGGCTCATCCTAGTAAAATGAGAAAAAGAAATCTAAAATCAGAAAGGTGGATTCATTTTATGGAGCACTTTTTTTTTTTTTTTTTTTTCTGTTTTTAATTCCAATATACAGGCTTGGCCTGTAACTACTGAAGATTTCATAGGATCTTGTACCAGTACCTATGTCTTGCTTTAGTCTCATTTCAGGTGATAGGGATGATGAGTTCAAACACAGAGCCCATGGTGGATCTCACTAGAAGGAGATATTTGGTCCTTCTAATTTTATTTTCAAGCGGGAACTCCCTCTGCCCCACTCTGCTGCCCCTCTGGCTCTTTTGGCCAGTTAGAGCCCACACAGGGTATTTGGTGTCTGTGGGTGGGTGGGTGGGGACATAGTATCATAGAAACACAGTAGACTAAGAATACAGGGTCAAAGGATAACCTTAGGCCTCCTGTGTGACACTGGCAAGCCCCTTGGCTTTTCTGGTCTGTTTGCTCCACCTGAGGATTAAGTGGCTTTAAACTAGACCTGCACACACTTTTCTGGCATGTCTCTCCCAGTGACAGCAGGCAGTGGTAGCACACACCTTTAATCCCAGCACTCAGAGGCAGAGGCAGACTGATCTCTGAGTTCGAGGACAGCTTGGTCTACAAAAAGAGTTTCTGGATGGCCCAGGGCTACACAAAGAAACTCTGTCTCAAAAAACAAACAAACAAACAACAAAAAGAAGAACCCCAGGATGAGGTAAGGATTAACACCCTGTTACATGGTTCACATGGCTACATGTACTCCCAGCACTTAAACGTTATTTTGGCCCAGAGATGGAAATCCAGGGACAGAGCAATATTAACTTCCAAGGGTTCCCACTTATAGAAGATACAAAACTAGCCCAAGAATTGAGAGCTGGCCTCCAGGACTCTTTGGTTAGTATGCAAACTTCCCAAGATGAGATTTTTGTTTGGACTAGTGATAGATTCCCACATGTAAGCATCCATTTAAGCTTTTTAAATGACAGATTAATACTTTAAGCTTGTGATATGATAAATGAGTAATGTGAGATTAATTTCTCTAGTGCATTAGCCCTGAATTTACACCAGGGCTCCAAGGCTGCTGCTTGGTGGGCTTCTGTGGAATCTGCTATGCATGCAGCTACCAGGTAACTTGGCTTCATACCCCCCTCCCCTGGCCTTTTATTTGAGCTGCTGTGACACTGGGGACTCTGCCCATAGTTGATTAACTAACTTGATCTCCAGCAAAGTCATTCTGTAACACAGTTCAGTCACTAAGCTGAGGTGCTCAACAAATCACGCAGCTACCGGAGCCCCTGTGTGGAGCTGAGTGTGCACCAGCACATGGGTGGATGACTGAATGAGTAAACACTGAATTAAACTGGGAGACAGACAGACAGACAGACAGACACAGACACAGAGACACAGAAACAGACATAGAGACAGAGAGAGATAGAAAGCCAGAGAGACAGAGATGGAGAGAGACAGACAGACAGAGTGAGAGACAGACACAGAGAGAGATGCCAAGTCTCCCTGGGAGCCTCTGAAAACCAGGAATACATTTTCATCTGCTTGCATTGGATTTTGAAAACAGTCTATCTAAGTCAATCTCACTAATGTGATTTTTTTTTTTTTTTTTTTTTACTTATAATGACCACAGTCAGAAATTTCTGACACAAATCTAGAATAGACAAAATAGGGAGATGGGGTTGAAACAACAAAACCTAAGAGCACCACGTGGCACCTCTTGCCTAGCTAGTCTGCATGGGGCCAATTCCAAGTTCTGATACCTCTGCCAAGCCACACCCATCTCTGAGGCCTGGTGCCTCCATCAAGCTTGCTCTCTCTCCTACAGGCCGTTTCAGGCTCCTCTCCCTTTCTGAACAGAGCTCCCTGAGGATTGGACTCTTTAATTCCTGTCCTAGTAGCTGCATCTAGTCTCTCTCTCTCCCAGTCTCTGTGCTATATGAAACACATGCCCAAGTGCGTCCATGCTGTGAGACACATATACACCAGGACACAACCCGGTTGGCTCCATGTGTCCCTCACAAAAGGCAGGCTGGGCTGGCGCCTGTAATCCCAGAACTCTGGGAGGCAGAAGCAGGCAGGTCTTTGGGGGTTCGAGGCCAGCCAGCAGCCTGGTCTACTAAGTGAGTTCAGGACCAGGACAGCCAAGGCTACACAGAGAAACCCTGGGGTGGGGGGAGCGGGGGTCATGACGGATTATATAGTTTGGACCTCCAAGCAGTTCACAACCCAGTCAACAGAAAACACAGCACATGGTGCGATAAGTAACTAAGTTAATAGAGTGGGACACTATCAATTATAAGGAATGCATTTTAAGTGCCTAATGGGTGAGGAAATAGGGTTCGTTCTTTTCATAGAGAGGGTATAAAGGCCTGGCAACTCTAAATGACTTATGGTTTATCAGCTGCCTCATTGATAATGTAAATGAACACTGGAAACTGTGAGGTAGAAAGAAGATGGACAAGACACACTTCCTACTCTCAGAGGCTATAATTAGGAGAGAGATGGCGTGTGCACTCATATCTAAAACACTAGGTAAAGGTGAGTGTTACAAGGATTCCAGAGACTTCAGAGAGGAAGCAGTGGGGTTTGGCTAGAGAGGAGGCAGCAGCATTTGAACCAGGCTTGACCCACAGGGGAGATTTCGTTTTGTTCTGTTTTTGTTTTTGAGACAGGGTTTCTCTGTGTAACCCTGGCTGTCCTGGCCTAGCTTTGTACACCAGACTGGCCTTGAACTCACAGAGATCCACCTGCCTCTGCCTCTGGAGTGCTGGGATTAAAGGTGTGCATAGGCCACCACGCCCAGCTGGAGATTTCATATTATTTATGTAACTAAAGTCTTGGCAAGTCAAGGCAGAAGCAAGTCATATTAACTGAAAGCGCAGCATTATTATCCGGGTAGTATTTGCCACAGTAACATTTTAATGATCTTACAAAAATCTGTTCACCAAGGTTTGTTGCCAAGGCAGTGGTTGTTAATGAAGGTCACACAGCCTCCTAATAACTGGACGAAAACCCCAGCAAAGGACACCCCGTCAGTGAGCAGTGTGCTGTCCAGGGGGTCACGCACTCCTGTGCCTATTCTCGAACTGCCCAGGGTCTGTGGTCACTGTGCTCCCGATGGCAGGCAGCCCTGAAGTATGAAAAGGCTCCATCACGGAGGCTCGGGAGCTCTCAGGGCCTGAAGCCTGGTTTGCTCTGGAGCCTGTAATCCACCCGTGGAGCCTGATGCGTAGAGAGCTAAGGGCCGAGTCTGATGCTAAAAGCGGTTCTGTTTGCTATGGTGGACCTATGGCTAGGTGTGGGTGAGGACCAAGAGTGAGGGAGCCCAGAGTGAGCGTCCCCCGCGCCCCACCCCCAAGGACGGATGTACTTGTGCAGGAAGCCCTTGTTTTTCAAAGTTTCCCTGGTGACTCTGAAAACTGTGATGTGTCCCCACACCCACTGCCTTAGGATGTTATTTTCTGTGAGCCTCCTCGATACCTCCTGCAGAGAGACTCCCTGGCAAGCCCTTCAGACTTGCCCAGAAGCCTTCCGCCTTCCGTATCCTGGCCAGGAGCCCAGCTTCAGCTAAGCCTAGAGCATTCCTCCTACTCCCCTTCCATGCTGCGTTAGTATTGAGACAGGCTGGCAAAATAAGGTCGCCAACAAGGGGCAGTTTACAAGTGCTCAAGAAAGTATTCCTGTAGCGCAGTTGCCTTGAGCCAGATCTGAGCAGGAGCCTTCTGCAGCCAGTGGTATGACCAGGGGTCTCTGGATGAAGGTTGAATTGTTTTTGATTTGTAGCTCAGGATTAGACCCACTTCTAGGACATGATGCTAAGTGAAACAAGCCCGGCATAGAGAGATAACTACTATGCGATCTCACATATAATTAAGGAGGCTAGTCAAACAAAGGAGGATGGTGGTTACTGGGGGTTGAGGCGAGAAGAAGTGGGGAGATGCTGGCCAGTACACAAAGTTTTGATTAGATGGGATAAGTTAAAGCTCCCTGTACAATACAGTGACTGTAATGAATAACAATGACTGTATACTGCTAATACAGTAGATTTAACCATGTTTAAATTACATTAAAAAAAAAAAAACAACGAATCTTTGTGTGACAGGGTCGGGTAGGAGGTGTCAGTTCACTTCCACACCTCGTGGACCCTTAGCTTATTAGTCTTAGCAACAAGTGCCTTTGCCCACTGAGCCATATTGCCAGTTCTAGGTCCTATTTTTCTTTTGGTTAATTAATTTTTATTTTATGTGCATTGCTGTTTTGCCTGCATGTGTATCTGTGTAGATCCTGTAGCTACAGACAGTTGTGAGCTGCCACGTGGGTGCTAGGAATTGAACCTGGCTCCTCTGGAAGAGCAGCCGGTACTCTTAACCACTGACCCATCTCTCCAGCCCATGAGTCCTATTATTTTTAAGTATCCTTAATAAAAGAAAAGGAAAGGAAAGCATAAGTATGTAAGGTAACACACATTAATTTTCTCAGTCATTCCATGATATAAACATATTTCAAAACACCACATTGTATACCATTAATGTATACACTTTTGCTCAATTTGTATTTCTTGGGATGTGTGTGTGTACGTGTGCCCTTGCATGAGAAGGTCAGAGGCTCTGCTTCTATCGCTCTCCACCTCATTTTTTTGAGACAGGCTCTCTCACTGAACCTGGAGCTTGCTCTTTTGGCTAAACTGCTGTCTGCAAGTCCTGGAGTTCAAGTTGTTTCTGAAGTTAAATGCACAATAACATACCAGCTGTTTTGTGGGTGCTGGGCTCTGAACTCAAGCCTTACAGCAAGCACTGAGCCATCTCTCCAGGCCCCAGTTTTGAGTTTTGATCAAATTATTAAAAAAAAAAAAAAAAAAAAAAAAAGGCAAACTGCAATATCTGTTTGCAAAAATATCTTTATTCACCTTTCTAATTGTCATCTCCAAAGCTTACTGCCTCCGTCTGCTATCCCAGGCCTAGTTCTGGAAGCATCTAGCCTCTATACAATCTCTTTTCTTTTGTTTTTTGTCTGTGTAGCCGTGGCTGTCCTGGACTCACTTTGTAGACCAGGCTGGCCTTGAACTCACAGAGCCTGCCTCTGCCTCCCAGAGAGCTGGGATCACAGGCCTGCGCCGCCCCACCTGGTGGTACCTCCATACAATCTTATCTAGGCCTAAAATGTTTTCAGCCTCTGAGACTTACTGCTGAATCAACTTACCCTTTCTTGTTTTTGCTGAACTCTGACTGGCTAGTTACACTTAGCTGCTCTGGCTCAATCTCCTCTCCAAGCTGACTGATTCAATTTGGGTTTTCACAGCTGCTGACTGAATTGCTCTCCTTGGCTTCAAACTAATTCTGGCAATCTATTCTAATGTTCTGGCTCCTTCTCATTTTCTGGCTCATCTGTCTTCACCGGAATCTAGCTTTTTCTCCCTGCAGTTCTGTAAAACTGTCTCTTCTTTCTTTGTGCTGCTCCCTTTAAGTCACCTCTCTTTCCTCTCTGTTCTTAAGAAATTTAGGCATATTCTATTCTGTCCAATCTGATTTGTCACTTTCTGCCTTTCAATTAGACATCGCTTTCAAAAATGGCTGCTTCCTTCCACCCACTAACTTTACCTTCCTTGTTTGGGAATAAAGGTGTGTACTAAGGGCGTGTCTGCATTCCAGCCAGAACAGCCATGGTTTTTTGTTTGTTTTGTTTTTATCAACTTGACACAAGTTAGTGTCAGCTTGGAGAAGGGAGCTTCAATTGAAAATGCCTCCTTCGGCCCAGCGTGGCGGCGCAGGCCTTTAATCCCAGCACTTGGGCTGGTCTACAAAGCAAGTCCAATATAGCCAACATACCACAAAGCAACCCTGTCTCAAGGAAAACAAGGAAGGAAGGAAGGGAAAGAAAGAAAGAAAGAAAGAAGGAAGCCAGGTGGTGGCGGCGCACACCTTTAATTCCAGCACTTGGGAGGCAGAGGCAGGTGGATTGCTGTGAGTTCAGCCTGGTTTACCAATCGAGTCCAGGACAGCCAAGGCTACACAGAGAAACCCTGTGTCGTGGGGTGGGTGGGGGTGGGGGGAGGAAAAGAAAGAAAGAATGAGAGAGAAAGAAAGAGAGAAAGGAAATGCCTCTGAAGGACTGGCCTGTAGGCAAGTCTGGTGGGCGTAGTCTTGATTGATGTGGAAGGTTCCAGCTCACCGTGGGCAGTGCTCCTGGGGTATATAGGAAAGCACACTGAGCAGGTCAATAGCACTGCTCCTCCATGGCTTCTGTTTCAGTTCCTGCTCTGACGTGCCTTCGGGATAGACTGGAGCTGCACAATGAACCAAACCATCTCCTCCCCAGGTTGGTCTTGGTCACGGTGTTTACGAAATGGGAACCTGGTAGGGCGGTCTCTAGTGCAGTCTTCCCTTTTGTCTTCAGTTCCCTTTTTTATTTACTCAGTTTTTTTCTTTAGTTATATTTAATGTAAAGTTTTTGATATTGAACATTTTTTTTTTTTTTAATAAAAGAGGAATCTTTTTGTTAGCTTTCAGTCTTGGTCTCTTTTCTCAAGTTGTCGTTATTTTAAATGTCCTAGGGCTGCTGGGCGGTGGTGGCGCACACCTTTAATCCCAGCACGCAGGGAGGCAGAGGCAGGCGGATCTCTGTGAGTTCAAGGCCAGCCTGGTCTACAAAGCAAGTCCAGGACAGTCAGGGCTACACAGAGAAACCCTGTCTCAAACAAACAAACAAACAAACAAACAACAACAACAAACCCACAACAAAACAAAGAAAAGTCCTAGAATGGAAGTGAAGACAAGAGGAGACAGAAGAAAAATCTTGACTTCCCTGAGCTAGGCTTGGAGCTTAGGGAAGTGCACGGCCAGTGGGTTAGGGATCCTCTTCACTACAGCACCAAGACCAAGGCTACTATAAAGGTTTGGAGCTAACTGTAGACAAGATGGGCTTTTTATCTAATTAATTAATTTGGTTTTTCAAGACAAGGTTTATCTGTGTAGCCCTGGCTGTCCTAGAACTCAAGACCAGGCTCTCGTCAAACTCATAGAGATCTGCTTGCCTGTGCCTTCCAAGAGCTGGTATTAAAGGCGTACACCACCACTGCCCACCTAAGGATGGACTAAACCTCTGAAACTGTAAGCCAGCCCCAATGAAATGTTTTCCTTTATAAGTGTTGCCATGGTCATGGTGTCTCTTCACAGCCTTAAGATCCTAAGACAGGAGGGTATAAATGATATATTAAAATTTAACAGTGCAGGGGGCTGGAGAGATGGCTTAGAGGTTAAGAGCACTGACTGCTCTTCCTTCCAGAGGTCCTGAGTTCAATTCCCAGCAACCATATGGTGGCTCACAAAAATCTATAATGTGATCTGATGCCCTCTTTTGACATGCAGGTATGCACGCAGGCACAGCATTGTACACATAATAATAAACAAATTTTTATAAAAAATTTAACAGCAGGTTAAAATTAGCATATGTCTATAATCCAGTTTTTGCAAACGGAAATGTATATATATAGAAAGAAGACCAGTGTCTCACAGTTTCAAGAGGAACTTGGGCAAGGGGTGCTGTCATTTTCTAAGTTTAAATAAATTTTTTTTTAACATGAAGCAATTTTGATGTTGCCCTTTTTGAGACAGTAATGTGAGAACTGTATCTGGAATCAGCAGATTCACTCTAATTATATGATCTTGCTCAACTGATTCAATTTAATCCCTTTTACTTAAATGATGTTCTGTGGCGTTAAAGTCCATAATGGTTAATGCAACCATGAAAATAAGCGCTGACATTTGCTGAGTATAAAAATAAGTCAGGACCCAAAACCCATGACACAGTCTGAACATGATGAAAATATCAGATGACTCAAATGTAGGGACATTCTAAAAAAAATGCTTCCCTAGGTCTGGAGAGATGGCTCAGTGGTTAAGGGTACCCACTGCTCTTGGGGAGAACCTGAATTGCGTTCTCAGCACCCACATCAGGCAGCTCACACCAAGTGTAACTCCAGCCCCAGGGTGTGTAACAGCCTGCTCTAGCCCCAAAGGCACCTGGGCACACAGGTGGACCCAGGTTTATTTCCCAGCACCCATGTGGTGGTTTGAAAACATCTGTAATTCCAGTTTCACAGGATGCAATGCCTTCCTTCCAACTCCCATGGGCACCAGGCACTTACAGAATAAAATAAATAAATCTTAATAGAAAGGAGGACAGGAAGGAAGAGAAGAGAGGCCAGGTTAAAACCGAAACAAGTCAGGAGCAGCTGATAGAACAGCCGAGAGGAGGAAGTTAAACAGCAATCTAGCCAATACATTTAGTGAGGTCCAACTATGCATACGGCTTCCTGCTTTCAGGAGGACAAACTGGATACATACTAATGTATCTTCTACTGTCTTGCTGTCATATTCCGGGAGATGCCTGTGTGCATCTCTGTGTTTATTCGTTCAGCTTTCTAATATATTTACTTTTAGTGATTTTCATTTGTCTAGTTTTCTTTTTTTTTTTTTTTTTTTTTTTTTGTTTTGTTTGTTTGTTTTTGTTTTTTTGTTTTTGTTTTTTTGTTTTTCTGAGACAGGGTTTCTCTATGTAGCATTGGCTGTCCTGGAACTCACTTTGTAGACCAGGCTGGTCTCGAACTCACAGTGATCTGCCTGCCTCTGCCTCCTGAGTGCTGGGATTAAAGGTGTGTGCTACCACCACCACCAGACTTTTTTTTTTTTTTTTAAACTCACTTTCAAAGTATTCATTTCTGAGCTTGTGTTCACATGTGTTTATCTTCTTCAAAAAGTTTCCACAGGGCCAATGAGATGGCCGAGTGGCTAAAAGAGCTTGCTGCCAAGACTGACCACCTGGGTTTGGTATCTGGGACTCATGTTCAGCGGGGAAGAACTTACTTGCAAGTTGCCCTCTGGCTCTCCATGGGCGCACACTATAATAAACTGTTCTACTCCTGAGTACCATCTGTGCCCCTCAGCTGGGCTTTGTAGAGTGAGGAACTTACTGCCACATTGATCTCATCATAAAAAAAAGTAGTGGCTGGAGAGATGGCAGAAGTCAAGAGCACTGACTGCTTCTCCAGGTGAGCCCTGGTGGATCCCCAGCATCTCTGTGGCAACCCACAAGCGTCTGTAAGTCTAGTCCCAAGGGACTCGATGCCCCTTTCTTGCTTCCACAAGCTGTAGGGGAACATGCAGACAAAACACCCATACAGATAAAATTAAAATTCATTTAAAAATCAAAGTATAATTTACATATATAAAACATACTTTTAGGTACAGTCCTATGGATTACAACTCCTGAGTTTTCCCTATTGTAATTCAAATATTTTCTTCTTGATTCTTTTTTTTGTTTTGGTTATTTTTAAGACAGGGTTTCTCTGTGTAGCCTTGGCTGTCCTGGACTTGCTTTGTAGACCAGGCTGGCCTCGAACTCACAGAGATCCGCCTTCTTCTGCCTCCCGAGTGCTGGGATTACAGGTGTGTGTCACTGTACCTGGCTTCCTCCTCCTCCTCTTCCTGTTTTTTTTTTCTTCTTCTCCTGCCTGCATGTACACCTGCACACCAGAAGAGGGTGTCAGATCACATTACAGATGGTTGTGAGGCACTATGTCGCTGGGAATTGAACTCAGGACCTCTGGAAGAGCAGTCAGTGCTCTTAACCTTTGAGCCATCTCTCCCACCCTCTTCTTTATATATATGTGTGTGTGTGTGTGTGTGTGTGTGTGTGTGTGTGTGTATTTTTTTTTTTTTTTTTTTTTAAGATAGGGTTTCTCTGTGTTATCTTGGCTGTCCTGAACTCACTTTGTAGACAAGTGCTGGGATTAAAGTCATGCACCATTGCACCTGGCTCTCTTCTTGATTCAATAGATATTCAGATTCTTCCATAAAGACAAAAGTGACTTGATATGTCTCAAAACTCTCATTAAAATATTGTTCAGTATCTAAACATCCCCTCCCCCACCTCAGGTACAAGAATTACTAAGATGAATGTCTCTAGAGAAGTCATTGGTGGATTTTGTAGGAAATCAACAATTGAAAATATCGGAAAATTATGATTTAATTTAAAGTGGGTCAGCATGAATTCATCTTATCTGCCTCGTTGTTATGAAATAATTGCTGAGTCTAATAATAAATACTATCTGAGGAAGCCAAGAACCAGTTACTGAGGCTCTGGGACACAGTCCCATGAAATGATACTGTACAAGAAGGAATCTAGGTGACAGCTGAGTATGACACAGGGATGAGCTACTTAAGTTGATTAAACATTGATTTTGATATCCAAGTGTGGAGCGGGCTGGATAGATGGGCCATGAAGCTCCAGCGATCAATATTAGGACCAATTTTATTCATTATGTCAATGGTTCAGAAGAAGGAACATGCAGTAAGCTTGTTACACAAAACTAGAGGGAGGGCCAGTCAATACAAAGAGGGAATGAAGTGACTTGAGTACTAGGAACGTAAGCAGATAAGGGGCTTATTCCGTTCAGGGCAGAGGAAAGAGGAAGTAGAGAGATTATCTCTCACAAGTGTGGAGTCAGAACATTCCAAGTAGAGTGGAGAAGGGAGGACCTATGAGCAAACTCACATGCTGACTAGAGAAATTAAACAAACATATTTTTGATAGGTTGGATTAAGAAAAACAACTCAACTGAAATACAAAATTAAGGCCACTTGTCGACAGGGAAGACAGAGCCCTGAGTTATGGGTAGTCTAGCAGTATAGACATTAGATGATGGAAATTAGATGACGGAGCTACTTAATTATTTATTATGTGATAAAACTTGTGTATATTGCATATTTTAATATTAGATGATATATAACATAAATATTGCTTTGCACATTATTTTATTTGGTCTTATTAATATGTTATGATTATACCTTCTGTATAATGCTATGAAATATTTCTATACCCCACGATGGAAAAATAACCTTTTACGTATCCTAAAGATTTTGTTTCATCAATTAAACTTGTTCTTTAACAATTTCATAAATGTATCTAGTTTATTCTAATTAATCTCACCCCACACCCTCCCTTGTCACCATCTCACTCTGGCTGGCCCCTCCCCCTCCCCCCAGGTAGGTCCCTTTCCTTGCTCATATCTTTTGGTCTGGTTTTCTGACCTGCTGAGTTTACCAAGAGCCATCTGTAATATTTAACTGTTTTAAGTTATTTAATCCTTATACCAATAAAGACACCGGAGGTGTAACTGAGGTACAAACCTGCTAGCTCAGCGAGGTAACTTTATTTTCTGAACTATATACCAAATATGTATTTACAAGCCTGGTTCTACAAATAAACTGCTAGCTCCTAAGAAATTATGTGTCCTTCTACCTAGCCAGTCCACTTTGTCCTGAGCTCCTTAGCTCTCTTGCCTAGAAGCCTGTTTTACCTGTGTCCTGCCAGCTGCTGCTTTGTTGCTCCTGCAAGCCCAGGGAGAATCCTCATCTCTTACCTAGAGCTCCTGCCATGAGCTCTTCCAAGCCACAAGTAATGTGAGGGTCCAATCGCTGCTATGTAAGAAGTCTCCAGCTCCTCCTCCACACCCTTGGCAGACTGAACCTAGTTACCTAGTTACCGTCATGGTGGGGGCGGGGCTCCAAGCCAAGTCACCTTTGCGGTGGGCGGGGCAGCTCAAGGCCGTCCAGCTGTCTTTGCCTCTGTTCATAGAACAAAGACCACAGGCCTCTCCCAAGCAACTTGGATTAAAGTAGGCAGGAGCTTTCCATTCCTTTTCTTTTCTTTAAAGAATTATTTATTATGTATACAATAGTCTGCCTGCATGTGCACCTGCACACCAGAAGAAGGCAGCAGATCTCATCATAGATGGTTGTGAGCCACCATGTGGTTGCTGGGAACTGAACTCAGGACCTTTGGAAAAACAGCCAGTGCTCCTAACCTCTGAGCCATCTCTCCAGCCCGAACTTTCCATTCTTTAGCATTTTTCTTTTTTTTTTCTCTCTCTCTCTCTTTGTTTTGTTTTTTTCAAGACAGGGTTTCTCTTGTAGTCATAACTGTCCTGGACTCACTTTGTAGATCAGGCTGGACTCCCTCACAGAGATCTGCCTGCCTCGTCCTCCTGAATGCTGGGATTAAAGGCCACCAAACCAGGCCATTCTTTAGCATTCCTATCTATGGAGGCTTTCAGAGGCCTGCAGGCTCTACTTCCCTTCTAGCCCATCTACCCTATATAGGAGAGAAAAGAGGTTCATGGGGACAATAGAAGTAGACCTTTTTAGACTCAGTTCCTTGGGCCAAGTCCACTCTGCACTGTCAGGATCCCAGCCAACCTGTTAAACAGCAAACCAGAAATGCAGCCAAAGTGACTGCAGCTGCAGCTGGAACCCAGAACCTTGAACCATTCTCTGAGGGATTTCTCTCTAGAAGCTTCTAGAAGTGGAAAGATGAATAGCCAAACGATGCGAAGCAATGCAAAAGGCCAAAGCCAAGCCTCTGGTTTGGGCTCATATATCTCCTCTCAGAGTCCCTACGAGGACATTTGTCAATTGGCAAAGACCATGCCGCCAATGAGGCAGTTCCTCTTCTAGTGGGACAAACACCACAGGTCCTCTCACATGGCTGTTTCACATCCTACACTTGGGATCAAAACAAAAACATGTTTACATCCACTACAGAGGCCCACCCAAACTGCACCTCTTCAGGACACACCTGAATCTGACAAAGCAGTATCTATTTAGGCTCTTATATTTTGCTAACAATTACCATAGATTTTCTATGTACAATAATAAAATATCCTGCAACAGCCATCTTTCTGACCAAGGATATGGAACTATTCAGTGGAGCCTGGTGGCTCACTAGAGGGTGCACATCTGAAGGGAATGACTCCACATCTCTTAAGACTTTATCACAAGTCAATAATAGACCTATGTCCCATCCTGGCCTGGAACTCAAGGCTGTCTTCTTCAGCCTCTGAGGCTTAGATTACAGATAGGGCTGTCACCCAGCTTCCTTACAATTTTGGATTGTTTGTTCAACTGGTGTGTCCTTTTTTTTTTTTTTTTTTTTTTTTTTAGTTCCTTTCCAATCAATAGATTATATCAATAAAATAGTTCCTTTCATTAAAATACAAAGTCAAATACAAAATACAATAAAATAACAAATTCATAGCTTATTGACATTAATGCCATGTTAAAAAATATTGCTGTGGGCCACGTGGTGGTGGCACACTCTTTTAATCCCAGCACTTGGGAGTCAGAGGCAGGCAGATCGATGTGAGTTTAAGGCCAGCCTGGTCTACAGAGTGAGTTCCAGGACAGCCAGAGCTGTTACACAGAGAAACCCTGTCTCAAAAGACTGAAAAACAAACAAAAATATTGGCATATGCTTTTAATCCCAGCACTAGGGAGGCTGAGGCAGACAGATCTCTGAGTTTGAGGCCAGCCTGTTCTAGAATAAGTTCTAAGACCCCAGAGCTACAGAGAAATTTTGTCTTGAAAAGAAAAAAAGCAAACCTCTAAACAGCCCACTACCAAATAAATAAATAAATAGATAGATAAATGCAAATTAAAAAAAAAAACCCACAGACAGTAAAATCTGCTTGCAAGCCAAATGCTGACAGTGAAGCCGGGCGTGGTGGAGCACACCTTTAATCCCAGCACTCCAGAGGCAGAGGCAGGCAGATCACTGTGAGTTCGAGGCCAGCCTAGTCTACAAAGCCAGTCTAGGACAGCCAGGGCTACACAGGGAAACCCTGTCTCGAAACCCTCCCTGCCCCCCAGTGCTGACAACGGTAAGACGTGAGTTAGGAGAGCTGTTGGGGGGAACACTAGAAGTATAAGGGACAGCTGAGGGGGAATTGCTGACAATTGGCTTTATAGGAAGGCTTGTGTGGAGCTTGAAGTCTTGTCTGAGTTTCCAGGAACACAGGGACCAGGGAGAGGAATCCTGAGGGCAAGATGTAAACGTGGTTAACTGTGGAACAGTGAGGGACTATGAAGGATATCCTTGCAGAAGGCCCACGATGGTCCTGGAGCTGGGAAGAGGAAAACAAGTAGAGTAACAGGTGAAGGGCAGGAAAGCACAGCAACTTGGCCAGGGCAAAGCGTATGCTGATGACTTCTGGGAGTTGCTGACTGATGCTCAGTGGCTTGGGAGAAACGCGAGACGTTCTTTGGCTACATATTTGGTCTGTTATTTTCTGAGACAGGGTTTCTCTACCTAGCCTTGGCTGTCCTGGACTTGCTTTGTAGACCAGGAACTCACAGGGATCCGCCTGCCTCTGCACCCGAGTACTGGGATTACAGGCGTGTGTCACTCCTCCTGGCTTATGTTATTATTTGTGGTTCAGGGAATTGAACCCTGTGAACATACACTTTGGGTCTTACGTGGATTACATTTCCCAACGGTAAGCACCTTGCAGTGCCCTGCAGAACAGGGATCAATAAATTTTGTGATTTTAACAAACAAGTCACCAAGAGAGGTCATTCAGGAAAACCTGCCAGTATCACACAGCCTTCTGCTAGTGGGAAAGCTGTGGAGATGTGTCAATCCTGACTCCTGCCTTGATTTCTGAGAAAACCATGGCATCACTCTTGAAGACAGAGTGTCCAAAGGAGGCCGGGTGGTGGTGGCGACACACGCCTTTAATCCCAGCACTTTGGAGGTAGAGGCTGGTGGATCACTATGAGTTCTAGGCCAGCCTGGTCTACAAATCGAGTCCAGGATAGCCAAAGCTACCCAGAGAAACCCTGTCTCGAAAAACCAGACCGACCAACCAACCAACCAGAGTGTCCAAAGGGAAAACAGAGCTGTGTCTGTAGATAGGGTTAGGGGTTCAGTTTTGAGCATTTGTCCTTTGAGGCTGAATGAAACATTCAAGGGGAATAGCAACCCAGGTGACAGCAGACAACTAGAGTTTAGAGGTGACAGCTGGGGTTGCAGGAAGGCTGAGCTTCCCCAGGGAACTGAGTGAGGAGGGGTATTTCCTATGGAGGGCCTAGAGCAAGGCAGGCCCTCAACGCAGTACTGCCCAACGTTAGCCCTTGGCCACGTGCGGCCATTAAATTTACATTCACGTGGAAATATGACCAGTGTGGCTGAACGTTGTTAGTGGCTGCTGTAAGGGACGGATAAAAAGCATTTTCACTGCCCTAGATTTTTTTCCTTTTAAATTGGACAGTGTAGCTAAAATGGAGACATATTCATTTGAGAGATCCCAGAAAGCAGATGAGGTTTAAGGAGGCGAGCGTTCTCAGGAGGAAGTGTTTCAACGTTGAATGTTGAAACTGGTGTCAGGCAGGCAAGTTCCTGAGACCTTGCATAAGGAAAAAACAGAACACCCACAGAGGCAACTGCAGCATCCCACGGAGGCTTTACACACTGGTTGACATTGGGGACTGAAGTAGGGTCTCTGACAAAATATATATACATTAGCACTTGGCCACTGTGATGAATACCCAGCCTTCTCTCTTTTTATCTATCTATTTTTTCGAGACAAGGGTTCTCTGTGTAGCCTTGGCTGTCCTGGACTCACTTTGTAGACCAGGCTGGCCTCGAACTCACAGTGATCCTCCTGCCTCTGCCTCCCGAGTGCTGGGATTAAAGGCGTGCACCATCACCACCACCACCCAGCTCTCGTTTTGAAAGTTTCACTGTATAGCCCAGCATGCTTTGAGTTTTGAGACTCTCCTGCCTCAGCCTGCCAAATGCTGGGATTACAAGACTTCCAAGCCTGGCCTATGTGGAGCACTTTTTTAAAAGCCAATAAACTTGTTCATATCACGAACAAAGGGACAGAGAGGTCTGTGCGCATGGCCCTTTTCCCTTTAACTTTAATCCAAATCCTCCTGCGCCCGGGCTGTGGTTGTCCTCCGGCGCCACGGCCCACACATCTTAATGTCTCCCAATTGCTCTCAGTATTCACGGTCCTTATTTAGGTGCAATGTCCCAGTGACTAAGGCTGGAGCACCGAGTCATACCGCGTCGCTGACTCTTCCTGGTCAGTCAGGACATGCACGTTTCACGGCCTCTCCAGGTACTCATTTGTTTAAAAGGTTTTGTTGTTGTTAAAAGATGATTATATAGTGTTACAGACAACACAATATGAAGAATGGTGACACCCTCGGCCTAAGTAAGTAAAACTTGCACATGTCAGCACAGCACCTAAGAAACCCATTTAGTCTTATTTTCCTTTCACATTGTTTATGGTGTTGGTGGGAGGGCTTGCATGCTACAGAACATGTTCGTTGTAAGGGGACAACTTGTGGGAGAGGAGGGACCTTCCATCTTGTGGGTTCCTATGACTAAACTTACGTTGTCAGGCTTGGCCACAGACCCTCCTGATCTGCTAAACCATCAGGCTGGTCATTTTCCTCTGTAATTTACGAACATTTAAAACCCCTTGAGGATTATAGTGAATTTCTGTATCAATATCATTTCCGTTGCTGTGAGTCAATACCCTGACAAAAAGCAAGTTAAGGGGAGAAAACTTTCAGTTTAGAGATCCGGGTTATAGTCCTTTCTAGCAGGGAAATCAAGGAAGCAGGAACTTCAGCGGGTCACATCCACACACAGGGAGAAATGAATGCTTGCATGTTTACAACTCAGCCTACTGTCTCTACTCTTACATGCAGGGGTCTCACATCTAGGGAATGGTGCCACTCACAGTGGGCTAAGTTTTCCTACATCAATTAACTCAATGAAGACAGTCCCTCATTGTCACAGGCCAACCTGATATAGATAATCCATCACGGATACTCTCCCCTCAGGTGATTCTAGACTGTGTTAAATTGACAATTATAACTAACCCCTGCTGTTATTATATATATCCACAGATAGTCACAACTTGGTATGTTTGTGTGTGTGTTTTTCAAGACAGGGGTTCTCTGTAGCCTTGGTTGTCCTGAGGTCTTTGGTAGACCAGGCTCCACTCACAGAGATCCACCTGCCTCTGCCTCCCTAGTGAGGGAATTACAGGTTGCCCTGTTTGGTATGCTTTAAAACACATCCTTCTGCAATTAGGTTTCCCTCAGGGTTTTTTGTTTTTTGTTTTTTTTTTAATTAAATACAGGGCTTCTCTGTGTAGCCCTGGCTGTCCTGGAGTCATTTTTAGACCAGGCTGGCCTCTAACTCACAGCGATCTGCCTGCCTCTCCAGAGCTGGGTTCATTCAGTATTTTTAAAAGAAGTTCAAAGTTCTATTATTTTCTGAACCAACTCATTGGAGTAGATGAAAACAAAACAAAACAAAACAAACGGACAAACAAACAAACAACCAGAGTCCAATTAAACATGCCCAACTGTCCAGACAGCACTGGCACTTCCATCTTGATCTGGTACGACTAACTGCTGACCAGGATTCCACATAAGCGTTTCTGCTGTTCAATGCTGTACCTCACGGACCCAGCTTGACTTCCTTTTCTCAGAGCTGTGGCTGATGTTACTACCAATTTTTGTCCTCATCTACTGGGGAATAGGGTGATCTGGTTTTGTTTCCTGGCCAGGAATAGCTTGTGAAAATCTTGAGAGAAAACATGACAAGAAACTGGGCCAAGCCATGAGGACAGGGGGAACAGATCTTAATGTTGCTCTGAGATTTATTCATGGTATTTGATACTTTTAAATTTTCATTGAATGACTATACCAAAGCCTATTAATCCGCTGTGAATTATACTAGTTACTACATGTGTGTATTATCTAAATATAGGCATTATGCTTTGCATATGCTTTGCGTGTGTTTGTACTTGTTAAAGAATTCTTTCAAGAGACCATTTTGCTTCGGGTCTTCCCCACCCCCCTACCCCACCCCCTGCCCTCCGCCCCCAGACAGGGTTTCTCTGTGTAGCCTTGGCTGTCCTGGACTAAAGCAGGCTGGCCTCCAACTCAGAGAGATCTGCCTGCCTGTGCCTCCAGAGTGCTGGTCATCTTCAGATAGTCTGTAACGGTAACTCTTTCAAGTGTGGTTGGAGAAGTCCATGATATTTCACTGTAGGAGCAAGTAATACTTTTGCTAACATGAAGTCTTTAAGAGCTTTACATCAAGGCTGGGCATGGTGGAGCACGCCTTTAATCCCAGCATTCAGGAGGGAGAGATGTGAGTTCAAGCCTAGCCTGGTCTACAAAGTGAGTCTAGGACAGCCTAGGATACACAGAGAAACCTTGCCTCGAAAGTTTTACATCAAAATAGCTAGTTTGAGTTATCCTCTTTGTTTGTTTTTTTGAGATAGGGTTTTCCTGTGTGTATCCTTGGCTGTCCTGGACTCACTTTGTAGACTAGGCTGCCTTGAACTCACAGAGGACCACCTGCCTCTGCCTCCTAAGCACTAGGATTAAAGGCATGCGCCACCACACCCGGCCTTTGAGTTATCTTCTTTTGACCCAAAAGATTGTTCTTGCAAGCCACAATTGAAATAGAAGACATGTGTCCTTGTCAGCAAATAGTCAGGCGGTGGTAACACATGCCTGTAATCCCAGAACTCCGGAGGCAGAGGCAGGTGAATCTCTGAGTTCAAGGCCAGCCTGGTCTACAAAGTGAGTCTAGGACAGCCAGGGCTGCTACACAGAGAAACCCTGTCTCAAAAAAGCTAAAAGAAAAAACAAACAAACAAAAAAAAACCCCCCAACCAACTAAGCCCCTCCTTTGCTCCCCCCCCCCCCAAAAAAAGAAAAAAAAAAAATCAGAAAATGTCCGAAACACTCACTTGAGGGAACGGGCTATCCAGAGAGTGCCAATTTGGTAGCACCCTCTCCCTCTTCACCTGGGTCTCATCTTCATCTTGCTCTTCCCCCCATCGGTGCCCCCCTCTTTTTCTATCCCTCCAATCAGTGCATCCTGACAAATTTCCATTAAAAAAATTAAGTGTAAAATAGTATACCATTTATACTATTCAATTTTAAAAGCAATTCTTCTAGTGAAATATAGGACCACGGGAAACTACTGTTTCCTTTTTTGGATATCTGTGCATTGGTGCTTTAAGGTCAAGTCTCTGGTACGCTTTTGCACAGTAAGCCAGGTGTGCATGCTATGAGCATAGATAACAAACATAAGACTTCTGGAACTGAGATGCAAGCTTTATCTTTGCAAATTTAATTTTTTTAAAGTTAGTGCACATAAAGCTAGTTTAAAAGCTTCGACTTTACCACCTTATTATACAGAACATAATACACAATAAATACAATGACTGGAACTTTTAATTCTTGAGACAGACTTCTCATATAAGTATTGTGGATAATATTTCCTACTCTTAAATTGAGCTTTTTTTTTTTTTTTTTTTTTTAAAGCAAAGGTAATAGGCAACATTCTTCCTTGTTCTGTCTCTTGTTGGCAGAACAGAGAACCTAAGCATTTTTCTCTTGAACGACTGCAAGGAGGAGTGTGAACCCAAATCACTAAGTAAAAAGAGTACCTAAATGCTCCCAAAGGGGAAAGCTACTTCAGTGAGATTTACTATTTTAACAAATGTTGACTTGCTTTCGTAGGATTAAGAGGCAGGGAGTGTGTGTGTGTATGCAGCAAACTCATTTTAAAAGATGATTCTTCCCCATTAAATAAAATATTGCTAAGCCTGTTTTGATATCACTGGCCAGAATTAAAACTCTTTCCCCTGATAAAGGGACTTGAGATATCTTTTTGCTGTAAGTGCCTGCCTCCAGGGTCCATAAAAGTAGATGCTTGGGAAACAGTGGCTAAGGGGAGGGGACTTGAAAGGCGCCGGATCCGACTATGCATCTGAGAGCTGAATGTGTGTGAAAAAGTCCTCCTCCAGCCTCGGAGGGGGTGTCTCCCCCAATACCAGCTCCCTCCCCCAGGGCTCATGGGGCGGGTCCGGTTTGCTCAGTAGCAGCGGCGACCGCAGCAGCAGCCCTGGGGCTGAGCGGCGGTGGCCTCCAGGCAGCGCTGGCAAGAGGCAGCTCCGAGAGCCCTGGCCCTGGGGAGATCCAGCCCAGGCGGCTGCCAGGATGGAGGAAACGTCGAGTGGAGCCGAAGCCACCGGGGATGGACTTCCTCCCCGGCTCTGCTCCCCGACAGCTTGGCGAGGCCTTCTCGAAAGGCCAACGAGTGGAAGTGGCTTGCGTCTCGGGCCTGGCAGCGGCAGCCGAGGAACGAGGCGGGCACAGCGGGGTAACGCGCGAGCCGAGGCCGTTCTCGGGAACCTACAGCGCCACGGCCGCTCATTGTCTCTTCCCTTCTACCCGAGGGCAAACAGGAAGCCCGGCGCCTGGCCGAGCGACGGACAGGCGTCCGGACCAATGAAAACATCTGACGGAAAGCGTGCTGGCAAATGAGCGCCGGGAAGAGGGGCGGAACTTCCGGGCGGGCTGTCACCCTCTTCCCCCCTTTTGGGCTGGAGGCTCCACCTTTTGTGTTTCCCGCACAGTCAATCAAAATAGGAAAAAAAAAAAATCCCCGGACCGCTCCGGCCGTGTCCGCCGCCGCTTCCCCGCATCCTCTCCCGCCGCCGCCGCCTTCGCTTCTCACCATGTGTAAGGCGGCGGGGAGCCCCGCCTGAGGTGTCCTAAACACACTATGACCGGTACGTAAAGCCGAGAGAGAGCAACCCTTGCTGCCTCCGCCGCCGCCACTGCCGCCCACAGCCAGCCCGGAGCCGCCACCACCGCCGGCTCCCGGCTCCGAGTGTCTGTGGAGGCAGAAAGCCGCACTCCCCTCCGCCTCCCTTCCCTCCCCGCCAGCCAGCGTCCAGCCCCTCCAGCTCCAGCGCCGAGTGCCCGCCGGGCTCAGGGCGGGCGGCCCACTCCGCCGGGAGCGCATCCCCCTGTGTGCGGGCGCGGGCGGCGGGCGGGCGTGTGTGTGAGTGACTGACGGTGCGAGAGGAGCGAGCGTCGCGAAGGGAAAGGGGAGGAGAGGAGAGAGAGAGGAGAGGAGAGGGGGCAGGGGCAGCGCGGGGAGGAGGAGGAGGGAACGAGGAGGAGGAGGAGGGTTACAGCCGCGGCGGGCGGGGGCAGCAGGAGGGGAGGAGGGAGCGCGCCGCCGCGGCTGGCCGCGGCCCGGGGGGGAGGGGAAGGGGCCGGGACCGGCTGGCGCTAATGTGGGCCGCGGCCCGCGGGCCCCCCTCCCTCCCCGCACCCGCCTTCCTCCCCGCCCCACCACCACCCCCCCGCGCTGTGCCTGCAGCTCCCGAAAAGCCCGTGAAACAAGAGGAAATGGCTGCCTTGGACGTGGACAGCGGCGGTGGCGGCGGCCACGGCGAGTATCTGCAGCAGCAGCAGCAGCAGCAGCAGCAGCACGGAAACGGCGCGGCGGGCGGCGGCGGTGGCCCAGGTGAGGAGCGGCTGAGCGCGGCCGGGCTCCCCGCGCGCCGCTTTCTCCTCCCCTCGCCCTCCCTCCCTCCCGCGCGCGCCCGCCCGCCCCTCCCCCGCCCCGGGAGCTGCCCGCCCGAGGCGCCAACGCTCCCGGCCCCGCCCGCGCGCCCCCGCCCGCCGCCTTTTTTTTTTTTTTTTTTTTTTTTGTGCGTGTGCGCGTGTGTGTATGTGTGTGTGTGTGTGTGTGTGTGCGCGCGCGAGTACGAGTGTGCGCGCCCTCCGGGGTGGGATCCGGGGGAAGGGGAGGCCCGGCGCGCTGCCGACCGCCGAGCGGCCCGAGCGCGGGGAGAGGCGCCGCCGACCCGGAGGAGCAGAGCGCGGGCCCGGCCGGCGCGGCGCGGAGCGGAGCGAGCGGTACTTCCTGTGCGAGCCGGCCCGGCCCTAACCGCCACCCCCTTCCCTGTCTCCCTCCCTGAACCCGCCCATCGCGGGTAGGACACTCAGCCGTCACCGCTCGCTCTGCTGGCCGCTACCTGCAGCAAGATAGGGCCCCCATCGCCGGGCGACGACGACGAGGAGGCGGCCGCCGCCGCCGCCGGGGTCCCCGCCGCCGCCGCCGGAGCGGTAAGTCCCGCGCGCGCGGCCCGCGCCCGCCATCCCGGGCCTGCGGCCCGCCCAAAGGCCTCCCGCCGCCGCGCGGCCGCCACGCGCGGGCCGTCGGGCCCCTCCGCGCTTTCCTGCCTTCTCGCGTCCCGGGAGGGGAGCCCAGGCCAGCCCGCGCTCTCCGAAGATTGTCACTGCGGCATCGCACGCGAAATTCTTCACAAAATGAAGTCTGAGAGGAGGGTGGAGGTGGGGGGTGGGCACAGGTCTCCAAAATGGATGTTTGAGTAATTCGTAGCAGGGCTTGAAAACTCATTTGCTCTCAGTGCTACATTTGCAAGCACAGCCTATCGGCCGTAGACTGTATAGTATCACCTACGGAGGCAGTGGCTCTGGTGTCTCAAGTTTTTGAATCTGGAGCTATTTTGCTGAAGTTCCCAGATGTTGGTTAATTTGGGCCTTAGATAATTTTCTTTTATACACAGGTACGAACGAACACTTTTATTACAGTGCTTTTTAAACAAATCTGATCATCCATAATTGTTGGCTTTTGCAGATTACTACAACTTTGCACTAGTTTGTCCTGAGTAGGGTTAAGTGAAACAGTTAGAGGCTGTCGAAATTTAGAAGTTAGATGGTAATACTTCAGCCTTTGCAATTTGCTAGAATATCAGTCTTAGAGACAAAAAGTAGATAAAAGTCATTTTGTTCACATGCATGATAGTGCACCCATGATAGTGCACCCCAAACTTAAGAGTTGAATTTGGTTGGCAAAATTTCATTTTTATTATAACTAGTCTGATAAGAATGTGTTGGTATTTTTTTTGAAATTTTAGAATGGAGAGGAGCTGGAAGTCTTATGTAAAGACTCAGTGTACAGTTACGTGTTATAGACAGTGTGAATTTTACATTTGTGTGGACCATTGCTGCTCCTAGCTTACTGTAAAAAGGTGTGTTCACCTATTTAGATACTTAAAATACTTATCAAGACTAATTTCTTAGAGATGGTTCATAAAAGTTGATTTATGTAGTTGGCAGTTTGTCATTGTTAGAAAAGGTAGCTTTTTTTTTTTTTTACTTGTCATTCAGTGTTGGTACACTTTATTATTAGTGATAGATAATTTTAGTCTTAAATTACACTGTGGGCAATGGGAGTGTTTTTAATATCTTGTGTTTTTCTTTTTTTAAAAGCAGATTAAAATATAGAAAGTATTCGAGAAAAATTATTTGTAAACAAACAGGCAGATTAGTGAACTTTTAAAATAAGTTATATGCCTCAAGCCCAAAATGCCAAAATAAGTTTACTGATTACTTTAATAAACTACTTCCGAAGTAAAATTTTAAAACTTCAACATTTTAAATAAAATAATTTTTTTTCTTATAACTACCAAAGTTTAGGAATGTGCTCACAGATGGGCAGGGGAATGGTGACAAGAAGTTTAGGGATGAAAACTTATGCTTTATTTAGGATCAGTATATTGACTCCAATAATGTGTGTGTAATGTTGCTATGCTTCTTTAAGATTCTCAGAACTATCAAATTATTATTAAGAAGACTTTTTTTTTTTTTGCCAGATGAACACAATCCGAACTCATTACTAACAGTAATAATAACATGAAAATACAATTTTGTTAGAGAAGCCCTCAATTCGCATTTTTTGGAACATGTTTGGTGCTTGATAAATCAGAGTTCTTTCAAATTTCTCACATTGAGCAAAGTTGAATAAGATGAAAAAACATGAGCAGTATTTTCATCTGAATATAATGGAAAACAATTTAATTTCCAGTTTAAAAGTGATTCAAAACATTTTTCAGGATGTTTAAGAAAATAAATTAATTGAGATGAATTCACTGGGATATTTTCAACATTTAAAACTCTGCTTAACTATATCTTAGTACTCTCAAATTGCTGGAGATTAGAGAACTGTAGTGTCTTGAAAGTTGTATTTTTAAAAAGTTGTGGAATATTGTTAGATTTCTAGTAAAGTGAGAAATACACCCTCTGCCCAGCTTTCCCCTAGTGCGGTCCTCCTTGTTGCGCATCTTTCAGATCTGAAATGAACGTTGTTACACACTAACTGAAGTAGCTACAGAGTCGGAGTTTTGCTAGTTTGCTAGTTCAAGATACCTGACAAAAGTGTTGTGTCTAAGTCAAGTGCGTATGTTCAACTTAATGCCAGCTTAGCTTGGTGTTTCAAGATGAGAAGCTCCTTGAGAAGCCAGAGTTCACTGAAGACTTGTTCTAAACACCATCGGTCCTGGCCAAGGGTGTTGGTGCGGAGCTGGAGATTAGACAGTCACAGCAGTTCCAGCTACAATGACCTATAACATGGACATCCAAAGATATCAAAGGCTCGTTCGTATTTTATTGTTAATAATTAGGAATTAGGAGATCTCTATGCATATACTAACTTGCCCAAGTTACATGTGGGAACTTGTGGATTATTTATTTGTACCTTAGTGAAATAAACGATACAGGCAAATTTTACAAGAATTACCCACTTCCATTATAAACTTTAGTGTTCATTAGTTTTGCAGGTACATATTGGAACATAGAAAAGATTACTATTAATTCGGTTCAAGAGCAGGATAATTTGCTCTTAAGACCTACAGGCCCGGGATGTAGCTTTGTGACAGTGCTTGCCTAGCATTTGCAGAGCTTTGGCTTCCATTGCACCCCCACATACTGAGTGGGGGGACCTTAACGCTGTCATTGAAGTCTGAGCTCTAACTGAAGTTTTCCTTGAGTATCTGCCTGAGAATGTTATGTTTGACTCCACCTTAGTTTCACAGTTGTTCTGGTTTTCGGGTCTGAGAAGTTAATCATGCTTTTAAAATGCAGTGAGAACTTCTATTTCCCTTTCCCCTGCCACAGTCAGTCTAAGAAGAGAGATCATATTTTTTGTTTTTTGTTTTTTTCTTCTCTTTCCACCTCCACCCTGTCATTTTTATACCCAGTTGCAGTGGAGAATGCCCTTGTCATGAGTTGCTATAGCAACATCATTGGGGTCAGGAGGCTAGGGCCCTTTTCACCTTGTTATGGGTGCACACGGTGGGGGGGGGGGTAGGGGGGGAGGAATGAGAGTGCCTCTGCACACCAACTTTGATGGTAGATGTTTTCCTTGCTCATTATTTAGTACAAGAATATTAGAGTGACAGAAAATAGTTTCTTAGTTTTATTTGGTAACTTAGATAGAGGCTTATCTCAGACTTAAGCCAGACCTTAGTCTTGCCTGGGTTGTATTGTTTCACTTTGTTTTTTGTAGTATTTCCAGTTATTGTCTTTTGGTATTAGATGACTTTCTAATTTATCTTTTCTCCATTTCATATTTAGTGTACTTGATTTTTTTCATTGGTATGTTGATAGAACTTCTTTTATGAAGGGAAGGTCTTCAAAGTTCAGGTTTGTGGTATTTGAACTATTTGGAACTTGTTCATTGAGGAGTTACAGAAATAGGCTTAAAATTGGTTTATAGTTCCTTAGGTGCTACTATCTCAAAATCAGTATTACTGATGATTTCTTTCATTCTATATATACATTCTATAATTTTCTTTGGTGTGATTTGAAACTAATATACATTTATTCAGAAAGTGTTCCAGGTACTTAGTGGGTGTTTTTTAAATGTGATAACTTAGAATTACGTAATGTTTTGCATGCATGTACATGTGTGCACATATGCTATAGTTTGTTTTCTTTTTCCTTTTTTGTTTTTCAGATAGGGACTTCATATATAGCCTAGGTTGGCCTCAAACTTGAGGCTTTTTCCTGCCAGGTATTTGGAATTACAGGTATAAAGCCACTGTACCTGGACTTAAATATATATTTTTAAAATATACTTTTTACTTTAGGATTATTTACAAAAGTTTGAATATATTATTTTTCCTCAGATGTACAGATTTCCCTCTTCATTTAACTGGCTATACTGTGGGAGGTTGGTACTGTAATTCAGCTAGCTATGAAGGGGTACCATGGACAGGGTTTCTGCAGACTTGCTTCTTAAATAGTTCTGTTTATTTTCAAGGATTTCAAGGATTTTCTTGACTAGAAAACTGTTCACTCATGGTTAAATGTCTACCTCATTACCTTTGTAAAAAATTACCTATTCATATCTTTAGGTGTCATACATTTGTCATTTTATTTAAAAAAAAATGAACAAAATAAGTTTTGTAAAATTAGCTTATAGTATAAAGTACTATATTCCTCTATAAAAGCCAAGAGTGTTTGTGAACTTAGTACAAGCTAAAAATTTGACTGTTGATTTTCAGTTGAACAGTGACTTATGATGAATGGATTTTATTTATTTTTATGCATATTTTAATACAAAATAACTAAGTAAGTTTGAATTTGTTTGAAATGCCGTAAGACTGAAATAAAACAATTGTTTTATAATGTTAGGAAAGATTACTTCTGTTTAATTTCAGTTCTAAATCAAAATGGACAAAAGTGACGTTAGTGCCTGATGCTTGACTTAAACACTGAAGATTTACACGTATTTCAGTCCAGGCCTGGAGATTTGTAGTGGGTTCCGTTTATTTCTTCTGCATTTATTTCATTCTCCTTCACTGAGCTTTTAGGTTATCTTTATAAAATACAGATGTGACTGCACCGATGACTTGATGATAACCAGTTTTCATTTCCTAGCTACAGAGTAAAGTCCAAACAAATTAGCATGACCTCCAAAGCCATCCACAAGTCTTGATAGAAGGGCCTGGTTGCGCTCCCCATTGTTTTTGTCTGTGCATATAAGCCTTTTCTAGATCCTCTTGAACTCTTAAGGTTTCTTTTTGTTTTGTGGATATTATTGCCTGTGTATTTTTATTAGTGCCTCTAACTGACCAAAGTGAAAATTTACATTCTAAAATGACTGGAAAATGTCTTTAGTGTGGATGATCCCCACGCATCCTCTGTGTTTCCCACATTGTGTTTTGGTTATGTGGTTAGTATATAGCACTTTTCACATTGTATTAGCATGTGTATCTACATCTGCTTGACTAGAATTATGGCCATTTATGGATGATTTTATTGTTTTGTTTGTATGGGCCTATTTCATCTTTACAAATATGCTCAAATGTTTACATTAGGACAAAGTTGAACTGTGGTTCATTCTTTGAAACAGATTTTTTTAGCTGCATGAAAATTGAGTAGCAGCCGGGTGTAGTGGCGCGCGTCTTTAATCCTAGCACTTGGGAGGCACAGGCAGGCGGATCACTGTGAGTTCGAGGCCAGCTTGGTCTACAAAGCGAGTCCAGGACAGCTAAGGCTACATAGAGAAACCCTGTCTCAGAAAAACTAAAAACAACAACAACAACAACAACAACAAAAAAAAAAAAAAAAAAAAAAAAGGAAAGAAAGAAAGAAAGAAAAATAAATTGAGTAGCAAGCTGGGTGTGGTAGCACACGCCTTTAATCCCAGCACTTGGGAGGCAGAGGCAGGAGTTCGAGGCCAGCCTGGGCTACACAGAGAGTCCCTGTCTTGAAAAACCCCCCAAAAAAGAAAATGGAGTAGTGAGTTTTTCAGTTTCTCACTACATTCTCAAAGGCAGTCTGTAACCAGAAAGTAAGAAACTTTCTACAAAAGTAAGTATAAGTTATAAACTAGACAGATTTCCCCTCAAACGATACTTTTGTGAGCACTAAGGAGGCAGTGGCAGGTAGATCTCTGTGAGTTTAAGGCCAGTCTGGTCTACAAAGTGAGTCTTGGAAAGTCAGGGATACACAGAGAAACTCTGTTTCGAATAATCTAAAACAAGAACAAAAACTTTCATGAAAAATGGATGTGCTATTTTGGATCATATAGGGTCTTCTTAGTGTCTTTTTAACTGGTCTTCGTCTGCTTTATTCCTGATCATTAGTGATAGGCAAGTAGAACAGTAGCTGAGAATGCTTTGGGCTCTAGAGGAAAGCTTACCCTGAGTATTGAATACTGTCTGCTGTCAACTGTGGGATGGCTTGTCTCGTTTCTCATCTATGAAGTATAGGTGTTAAGAATAGCATCTACCACAGGATTGCTTTAAGAGTGTATAACTGTGGTACTTGCCATAAAAGAAAAGCCCACATGTCAGACACTGCTATTTTTATTTCCTTTAAAAAGAAAACAACAACAAAAAACCCCCACTAGTTGACTGTCATCTAGGATTTCTTTTTTCCGTTTTGTTTGCCTACATTGGCATTTTTCTAGTGTTGAATCTAAGCTATGGCGGTACTAGCTCAGGTTCTTGTGGGTTACAGAACGTAAAACACATCTGCTTCATAGTCTGCTGCCGTTTTAGAGTGATAGGTGCTGCCGCATTCTGTAGTCTCCAGCATCTAGCTAGTAGTAAAACATCGCAAACTTGGGTATTCTGCTTTGTGGTCACAGGACAATCAACCTTTGCTCGTAAAGTTTTGCTTTTCTTTGAGACAAGGCCTGCCTTGATAACAAGCTCAAAACTGGCCTTGGAGTCCAGTTGATCCTCTGTCTCAGCTTCCCTGGTGCTGGGATTACAGGTAGGAGCCTTAACATTACCCAGCTGCTAAGTGGTTTTCTTTTGTTCTTTGTTTTTAAAGGTTTTACCACACACACCCCAAACCCCAGTAGTTCCTAAAAAATAAATATATCACTTATACCCTAAAATTGTAGCCTTTTACGATTTATGGCATAGCATTAATACTGAGATTTACTCTCCCAATTCAGAAGGTTTGGTAACAGACACTATGCTGTTTGTGGGTATCTGCCTATCTTCTCCTAATAGCACCTCATGTCAAATTTGGAGGGAAGGGTTAAGTCTTGCTATATAGCCCAGGCTTGCTTCTTCAATAGCGCACACTGGTCTCAAACTTGAGGCAGTCCTCTACTTTAGCTTCCTAAGTGTTGACATTACAGGTGTGTTCCATTCTGTCTGGGTTTATTTTATTTTATTTATTTTATAGACAGAGTTTCTCTGTGCACTGGCTGTCCTAGAACTGTCTGTAAACCAGGCTGGCCCCAAATGCAAGAGATCTCTGCCTCCTGAGTGCTGGGATAAAAGGTGTCTTATTTATGTATTTTTAGTGGGTTGAATACACTTTGAACTCTGTCTTGTTTATAATCTTGCTTACAATGCCTCTTTGTTTTGTACAGTTTAAAGATTACAGATTATGATTAAAAGATCAGGTTGTGTTGCCAGGCATTGTAGTGTGTACCTATATTCCAGTTACTCACCTGCTTTGGCTGAGAATGAAGAGTCATACGGATACGTGAGTTCCAACATAAGTCTGGGCAACATAGTGAGACCTTGGCCACCTCTACCAAAAAAAAACAAAACAACAACAACAACAACAAAAACCCAAGTGTGGTTGTAATATAATATATTCTGATTAAGACATTTCCCCATTTCAGTAGGATGTACTATTTTTGTCATATATTACAGTGAGAAGTGAAAAATTATTATGGTATGTATAGTACTGCTGCTTGTGTTATTAAGACGACTGTAATAGGATTTATACTAGGTGAGGTTTTTTGCAAATTGGGTTAAGTTGCCACAAATACATCACAACATTTTTGTTTTCTTCATCCAGACAGGTGATTTGGCTTCTGCACAGTTAGGAGGAGCACCAAACCGATGGGAGGTTTTGTCAGCTACACCTACAACTATAAAAGATGAAGCTGGTAATCTAGTACAGATTCCAGGTGCTGCTACTTCAAGTGGGCAGTATGTCCTTCCCCTTCAGAATTTGCAGAATCAACAAATATTTTCAGTTGCACCAGGATCAGATTCATCAAATGGTACAGTGTCCAATGTTCAGTATCAAGTAATACCACAGATTCAGTCAACAGATGCTCAGCAGGTTCAGATTGGCTTCACAGGCTCCTCAGATAATGGGGGTATAAATCAAGAAAGCAGCCAAATTCAGATCATTCCTGGCTCTAATCAAACCTTACTTGCCTCTGGAACACCTCCTGCTAATATCCAGAATCTCATACCACAGACTGGTCAAGTCCAGGTTCAGGGAGTTGCAATTGGTGGCTCATCGTTTCCTGGCCAAACTCAAGTAGTTGCTAATGTGCCTCTTGGTCTGCCAGGAAATATTACCTTTGTACCAATCAATAGTGTCGATCTAGATTCTTTGGGACTCGCGGGAAGTTCTCAGACAATGACTGCAGGCATTAATGCCGATGGACATTTGATAAACACAGGACAAGCTATGGATAGTTCAGACAATTCAGAAAGGACTGGTGAGCGGGTTTCTCCTGATGTTAATGAAACTAATGCTGATACAGATTTATTTGTGCCAACATCCTCTTCATCACAGTTGCCTGTTACAATAGATAGTACAGGTATATTACAACAAAACACAAATAGCTTGACTACTACTAGTGGGCAAGTCCATTCTTCAGATCTTCAGGGAAATTATATCCAGTCGCCTGTTTCTGAAGAGACACAGGCTCAGAATATTCAGGTTTCTACAGCACAGCCTGTTGTCCAGCACCTACAACTTCAAGATTCTCAGCAGCCAACCAGTCAAGCCCAAATTGTGCAAGGTATTACACCACAGACAATCCATGGTGTGCAAGCCAGTGGTCAGAATATATCACAGCAGGCATTGCAGAACCTTCAGTTGCAGCTGAATCCTGGAACCTTTCTAATTCAGGCACAGACAGTGACTCCTTCTGGACAGATAACCTGGCAAACATTTCAAGTACAAGGGGTCCAGAACTTGCAGAATTTGCAAATACAGAACACTGCTGCCCAACAAATAACTTTGACGCCTGTTCAGACACTCACGCTTGGTCAAGTTGCAGCAGGTGGAGCCTTGACTTCAACTCCAGTTAGTCTAAGCACTGGTCAGTTGCCAAATCTACAGACAGTTACAGTAAATTCTATAGATTCTACTGGTATACAGCTGCATCCAGGAGAGAGCGCTGACAGTCCTGCAGGTGAGTCTTAATGGTATGCATGCCACCCAAAGTGCAATGATAATAAACAGGGAAACTTTGCTTTAGTTGTTTTTCAGCATCTGGTGTTCACTAAAGGTGCTTCATCTTTGTATTTATGTATAAGGAGACATCATAGTATCTTCCAGCTTGTTCTTTTTGAAACTTTGTATATTTGAAGTGAAAGATTTTCTATTGTACTAGTAACACTTTTCTTCCTCCTACAGCAGCCATATATTTTATTTTGGCATCTTATTGGTATTATCAAGCATCATAATTTTTTATATTTGACAGGAGAGTGTTTATTGGTCTTGGTATGGGATGAGTTTGACTTTTATGGGGGTGGGGGTGATAGTCTAGTCAAAGGCTGGCCTGGTACTTGCTATGTAGACCAAGCTGGCTTTGAACTCAGATCTGCCTACTTCTGTCTCCTCAGTGCTGAATCAAGGTGTGTGTGCCATCATGCCCGGCCAAATTAAACATTGTACATACTGTATCTGGGTGGAGTGTCAGGTTGGCATAATAAGACATGGTGCTGGAAGCTAAGAGGACTCAACTGTCACAGCCACTAGATATGTGATTTTGGTCTGGTTATTTTTCTCTGGCAAGTTCGATTTCTTTTTGTTTGTTTTTGTTTTTGTGAGACAGAGTTTCTCTGTTTAACAATTCTGACTGTCCTAGAATTCCTTTTGTAGCCCAGGCTGGCCTCTGCCTCCCAAGTGCAGGGATTAAAGGTGTGGGCCCAGCTTCAATTTCCTCATTGTATAAAATGGAGATGTTCGACTATGTACTAGAAACTAGAAACTATCCAGACCTAACATTCTTGAATGCTTTGCAAGCATGATTAAATAGCGAAGCTTAAAAAGGTAGCATCATTGTTACTGTTCTTTGTCTAGATAACAATACTTTTGTTTTGCACTAATTTCTGACTTTTATAACTTTAATTCTTCTACTTCACATTTGGATTTCCATGGAGATTATACTGTTAAAGCTTTCCTGCCAGGCCTTTAATCCCAGCACTCGGGAGGCAGAGGCAGGCAATTGCTGTGAGTTCGAGGCCAGCCTGGTCTACAAGGTGAGTCCAGGACAGCCAAGGCTACACAGAGAGACCCTGTCTCAGAAAGGAAAAACAAAACTTCCATTCTGCCTTAAATTGGGGCACAGAATTGAAATGTTTGAAGTAACCTTTCTCGTCACTTTCGATGATTTCCTTTTCCCCAGTCTCTGTCCTTGTTCTTAGAAATTTGCGATGTCCTGCCTAGAATGAGGAGCCGGGAGGTGGGGTGCCCCTGAGTCGCAGGTTGGTGCCCAGAAATTCTTCACCTTCTGAAACTGGTTTAGAACGGAATTTTTCTTTTTCTTTCCTTTTCTCTCTCTTTCTCTTTCTCTCTTTGTCTTTTCTCTTTGCTTCTTTCTTTTTGAGAGAGGGTTTGTCTGTAGCCCTGCTGTTGTAGAACTTACTCTGTAAACCAGGCTAGCCTCAGACTCGGAGAGATTTGCCTGCCTCTGCTTCCCGAGTGCTGAGAGTAAAGGTATTTGCCACCACTGAGGACTTAGAATAGAAGATTTTAAAGTTTGATATGTTGCCCTCTAGATAGCCTTGAGGAACCTTTCAGAAATCCTTTTTTTTAAAAAAAGAAATCCTTTAAATAATACTAGGTTACTTGCCTTTTTCATGTGTTCACATTGACTAATGGGTTAAAATGTCAACTCAAGGCTGGAGCGATGGCTCAATGGTTAAAAGTACTTGATGTTCTCTATGAGGTCCAGTTATGACCACAGCTTGTTGAGTGACTCACAAACACTGCAACTCTGGTTCCTGAAGGTCTGACACCTTTTCCTGACTTTTGTAAGCACCTGCACACTTGTGTGTGCATACAGACAAAGGCACATACCTTAAGAAAGAAAGAAGAACTCCTTAAAATGTATGAGTATTTGTTGTATTCTTCAAGGCTGTGTACTTCTTAGTTAAAGAAAAAGTACAGTTTCACTGAAATCCCACTTGATAAATGCATATAAATTTTTGACCATTGCATAATTTTCCAAGGGAATAGCGTTTTAAAAGAAAGTATTCTGTGTGTGTTAATGCAGGCCAAATATGTGCGTGCAATTGTGCATATGTGGGGTTTTAGGTGGACTTGGTTCTCTTTCTACCTATGGGACCTGGGATTAAATTCAAGTGCTTAAAAATAATAGCTTATTGAAATATAATCCACCTACAACATGTGTGTTTTAAAGCATACAGCTCAGCACTTTTCAGTGCAGTTATAGACTTGTTCAACTGTAATCTTCTTACATTTAGATCATTTTCATCATCCCAGGCAACCAATACTTAGTCTCTCTCAGCCACTTCTGATACTTACCAAACATACTTTCTATCTCTTTTAATTTGCTTTTCATTTCATATTAGTGGAATTGTGTAATGCATGGCCGATTGTGCCTGTCTTTCATGTAACAGTATTTCAGGGTTCATGTATGTTGTAGATGCATCAGTACCTTGTTCATGACTAAGGAACATTCCATGGATGGATATTAAAACTTGTCTGTTAGTAGACATTGGGCTTCTGCTTTTGGATTGCTGTGAATCACGCTGTTATGAGCATTCGTGTGTAAGTGTCGTGTTTGTGTGAGAGAGGGCCTGTACATAAACATTGGCTTATGTTCAATGTACGAGGGTCCAGTCTCTATGCATGTCCATCAGTACTTACTACTGATCACTTTTTTTTTTTTTTTTTTTTTTTTTTTTGCATCTTAGTTGGGTGAAAATATAACTCAGTGTGTTTAGGTGTTTTTATTATATGTACATCTGTGCACTGTGTGCATGTCTGGTGCCCACAGAGGCGAGAAAAGGACATTGGATTCCCTGGAACTGGAGTTAGAGATGGTTGTGAGCCATCAGGTGGGTGCTGGAATAAGAGCAGCTGTTGCTCTCAGCCACTGATTTTTTTCCCCCTCAAAACTAGTTTTTGAGACTTCATATATAAAGTAGTGACATCTTTTTTGCAAAAACAGAAGTGAGCTTGTCATATCTGACTGGCAAATATTTGCCAGCGGTAAAATTGAGGATTTCCAGGAGAAATTGGAATTTTTTCTATAGCTCAGATTTATTCTGTAAGTTTGCATTTTTTCTGATGTTGTTGGTAGTAATGATAAAAGTTTTGTTTTCATTTTTGTTGTTGTTTTGTTTTTGTTTTTCTGAAGACAGGGTTTCTCTGTGTAGCCTTGACTGTCCTGGACTCACTTTGTAAACCAGGCTGGCCTCGAACTCACAGCAATCCACCTGTCTCTGCCTCCTGAGTGCTGGGATTAAAGGTGTGTGCCACCACCGGCTGGCTATGATACTTTTTTTTTTTTCTATAATAAATTTTTAAAATATAATCAGATGTCTGACACTTGGAAGTCTAGGAGGGCTGAACCAGTGGTTTTTAAATAGGCAGTTTACAGTGGTACAAGCCATTTAAATTTAAAGGTAGACCAACGGAGAGCATGGAAGGCTTACATTAAAACCGATTGTTAAGAACCTGCCACTTGTCAGGTATCAAAGAATACAGTTAGGTGAAAGGCTGCTGTGATTCCTTTCCGACATCTTGGTGAGATGATTGTTCATAGTCTTCATCCCAGACTGCATATCACAAGCAGTAGAATGCAGAAACAGATCTGAGTCTGTCTTGTTTTCCCTTAGGCATTCAAGGAGTTGCAAAAATGTAAAACATGGTTTTCCTTCCTTTTCCTGTTGTGTAGCCCTGGCTGCTATGTGTCTTGCTATGTAGGACAGGCGGGGCTTCACTTTGCAGCACTAGCCCTTCTGCCTCTGCCTCCCCAGTGGCAAGATTACAGACATGCACCACCATACCTGGCTTGTTCTCTCTTTTATAAGACTCTTGTTGGGCAGGTAGCTTATTATAAAATGTTCATATGTGTTAAGTTGATGAGTTTGTTTGTTTAGCTCTTTACTTGATGCTGGGGATTAAGCATAGCGCTTGACATGGCAGATGCTTTTAAGATTCACTTTTTAGTTTTTTAAAAAAGCATTTAAAAACATAATTTAAATTTTATTTTATGTGCATTGGTGTATTGCCTGCATGTATGTCTGTGTGAGGATGTCATAAGCCTTGGAACTGGAATTAACAGATAGTTATGAGCTGCCATGTAGTGCTGTGAATTGAATCTGGGTCTTAACTTCTGAGCCATCTCTCCAGCCCTATTTTTCAGTTTTATATATTTATTCATCTCTCTTACCCCTCTTTTTCTCTCTCTGTCTCTGTCTCTCTATCTCTCTGCATGTGGTGTGTATGTGTGTGTTGTGTATGTGTGCATGGATATTCTAATATGAACAAAATGTTTTTGGGAACTGTAGTCAAATTTAAGAGAGTCCTGGGCCGCAGTGTGGCTCACTCAGTGTTTAGCACACAATAGGCTTTGGATTTAATCCCTTTATGTGTGAGAACTACTTGTGACAGACATCTGAACATACAAGCTGAAATACTTGACAATTCTGAAATGTTCTAAAAATGTTTTTTAGAAACCTGTTTTTGAAGATTTTATAAAGTTAGTGTTGTACAGTGCTAAAAATGTTAGAAAAACATTACCAAGAATGTTAACGTTTTGTTTTGAGACAAATCTCACTCTAAGGTAGACAAGCCCCAAACTTGACTCACTGTTTCTTCCTCAGCCTCTTGGGTGTTGGGGTTACAGACATGAGCCCGCCGTGCAGGACACATGTCTTGGAGATTTGTGTTGGTTACGAAACTAGGCTGGGAGCCACTAAGTACTATCAAGAAGATACCTTCAGCTGCTGTCAAGCAGGAAAGAACATAGCCTAGAAATAAGGTAGGCTTTGAGATAGTGATTTGTTTTTTGACAGGTACTCTAGAAGCAAGTAATAAAAGATAGGATACTTTGATTTTGGGACTATTAAGTCTTTGTGTTTGTAGGTGTGATGCAGAGGTTGGTGTTGAGGTCTTTCTCGATGAGGCCCACCTTACTCGGTTGTCTGTCTGTGGATCTGGTGGCCACTGCTTGGTCAGAAGGGTGTTAAGCAGTCTCCAGGGATCTCCCTTTCTTAGAGTTACACGTGTGGGACTCTCTGGCTCCCCTCCTCCTTTCATTTTTTTCTTCTGTACATGGGTGCTGGTCATCTGAACTCAGGTCTTAATGCTTGGGCTGCAGACCTTTTACTAGCTGAGCTATTTCCCAGGCCCCAATGAATATTAGGTTATTAGGAGAACTTTTTGCTTACTTTATAACTGACATGATGGGAAATGAAGCCTGGGTTTAGTGGTATATATGGCATTTTAGCAGGTATAAGGCGCTGATCCACAGTATTTAAAAAATGGGGGAGTGATTCTCAGTAAAGTTTTTAATCTGTTTAGGCACATAGATGAAAATGCTAAAAAATATGTTCTTGTTGGACATGTTTTAGTTTTTATAGATATAAATTCAGTGTCAATTTTCTACAATCTGAGAAAGCCCCCAAACCAGTGCTCTGTAATTTGTTCAAAAAAGCTCCCCAAAACAAACATAAAACTTTGCTTTAACAACAACAACAACAACAACAAAACAAAAACAAAAAACAAAACCCAAACAACAACAAAAAAACACTTTTATTCCAGCCTTTTTGTTGTTGTTTTTAGTTTTTTTCAGGACAGGGTTTCTCTGTGTAGTTTTGGCTGTTCTGGACTTGCATTGTAGACCAGAGGCCCACCTGTTTCTGCCTCCCAGAGTGCTGGGATTGATTACAGGTGTGCTTCACTGCGCTCTTTTTAAAGCAGTGAACTTGACTAGGTTTGTTGTTCTTGCCCCTTTTCCTTTAGGAACTGACTGTTGGTGTAGAGTGAGCACAAGGCAGAGAGGAGGAAGTCTGGCTAAGTCAGTAGGGAGGGAGCTTAGCAAGAGTGGGGGAAGAGGAAATCCATACTGTTGGAGCTCCATTAAGTTGGGATTTTGTTTTGAGTTCAAATGAACGGCTTCAATAAACTGTTAGATATCAGAATTTGCTCTTCAGGCTGGGCTAAAACGGAAATGTTGAGCTGATGTGATGAGATGAAACAGTTCAGGTCTAGTTGGAAATTCTGTCTTAATTTCAGTACAAAGGTCACAATTTTAAAAATAGTTTTATTAGTTTTTGTGCATAAAGATGTTTTGTCTGCTTGTTTGTCTGCTTGTTTAACTGTGTATCAGGTGTGTGCTGGGTGCCTGTGGAGTCCAGAAATGGGTTTCAGGTCCCCTGAGTTTTGAGGCACCATGTGAGTGCTGGGAATTGACCCTGGGTTCTCTGCAGAAGCAGCCAGTTCAGACTGCTGAGCCATCTCTCCAGCCCTGAGCTGTTCTGTTTTGTTTTGAATGAAACTCGAGCCAGTAACTCAAGCAGCAGTTTTAGAAATCAAGGATTCTAACACAGCACAGCCTAAATACTAACTTAATACATACTGAGGACATAGTGGCAATTACATGCCAAGGAGTTTTCTGTTAGGAAGATCACTGCAACAGAAGACGACTGATGGTAGTTAGAAGTGAGTGTGTGATGCCAGCAAGAAGGCATGGTGGAGCAAAAGTGTTTAAGTAGACAATCAGGATAAATTAGAACACAGCTATAGGGTTGTGTTTTGTAATGAGATAATCATATGGTGACTGAGGAGGGATATGGATAGATAAGTGAACTATAAACAATTTGATGAAAATGTGTTTTTGTTTTATAAGAGAAACCAGATGGGTAGGAGGGCAGATGTCACAAGTTTGAGAAGGAAGATAATGAAATGGTCACTTGAAAAAAGGTAGAAATTAGAATGTGAAATGAATAATAGTATTATACTATGACAATAGTGTTATAATAGAGCTAATAATAGCTCTCTCGAGTAATGGTGTTTTCTCTAGTTATCTCTAGCTGCTGAGGCACGGATAGAACATTAGTCTCTGTTCCTTAGTAGAAACTTTATCCAGTACTTTGATTCTGTATTGTAAACTATGCTTCCTCTCTGCTCTCTTTTTTTTGTCAGTCTGGCTCTTAGAGGCTGCTATGAAATTGGTAAAACATTAATTTGTCTTCCATACCTCTGACTGTTCCTCTTTCCAGTATGTTTAATTCTTAGACACAATCATTTTTCTTTGTTTGGTTTTGAGACAGAGTCTCATTTTGTAGCTCTAACTGTCCTGGAACTCATGTATGTAGACAAGGCTGGCCTTGAATTCAGAGAGGGGCATGGTGAGAATTAAAGGTGTACACTGCTGCCCCTTGCTGACACAGTCACATTTTAAATAGGTGATGCTCACATAAAAGGCAGTTTACAAAGCAACAACAAAAAGATTGAAAAATTTTAAAATGCCCTTCCCCCAAGGTTTCTTTGTGTACCCTGGATATCCTGGGACTCTCTTGTAGACCAGGCTGGCCTTGAACTCATAGAAATCCACCTGCTTCTGCCTCATAAGCATTGGGATTAAAGGTGTGTGCCACCACTGCCAGTAGTATGTATGTATGTATGTATGTATGTATGTATATATATATATATATATATATATATATATGTATATATATATTTTATAAAGCAAAGTATTTTTATTCCTAGTGTTCGATCTTGTTACTTGTTTTTATACCCATAGACTCTCTAGTAGAAATTTACAGACCATGCCTATATGTTGTGTTGACATTTCTGGACATATATTCTTCTTCTGAATAAACATTTTTATGTTGTGTCTTGATATTCCAAGCTGTAGCAGTTCCATTAACAATGATAGTCTTTTTACTTCTTTTTAAAATTTCATTATTTTTTTTTTTATGACAGAATTTCTCTGTGTAGCCTTGACTGTCATGAACTCGCTTTGTAGACCAGGCTGGCCTCGAACTCACAACAATCCACCTGCCTCTGCCTCCCAAGTGTTGGGATTACAAGCATGTGCCACTGCTCCTGACATCTTTTTTTTTTTTTTTTCCTCTTTTTTAAAATTTATTTAATTTTATGTGCATTGGTGTGAAAATGTCAGATCACGTGGAACTGGACTTATAATTGTGAGCCGCCATGTGGGTCCTGGGAATTGAACCCGGGTCCTTTGGAAGAGCGGATAGTGTTCTTAACTGCTGAGCCATCTCTCCAGCCCTGTCCTTTTGTTTCTTAAAGGCATTTTAATGTATATGAGTGTTTTACTTGTGTGTATGTGTGCATGGGTACCATGTGTATGCTTGGTGCCTGCAGAGGTGAAACGGCCTCAGGTTCCCTGGAACTGCGTTGACAGATGGTTGTGAGCCACCATGTGGATGCTGTAAACCAAACCTCAGTTCTTTAGAAGAGCAGTGATCTTAACTGCTGAGCCGTGTCTTTAGCCTCATCTCACATCATTCATGTGATGGGCTGTTCAAAAGTTGTTAAAACACGAGACTTGAATTCTGTTGGGAAAAGTATGTAACAATTGGGTTAGTGGATTGTGTTCCTAGTAATATCTTGGGCAGTGTGTGACTATTACCTTGGCTTAAAAGTGGGAGAATTCCATCTTGTAGAAAGTAGTGATAAGTTTTGAGTAGAGGTAGACATTCATAACAAGTGTTGGTTCATATATCTGAAGGCAAAAGCTCATTCTCATAAATAATTTTGATTCTTATATTTTTGGCTGTTTTATTTGAATAATTACAGAGAATAAGCTCAAAAACTTGAGAGAGCAGATAGGTTTGTTTTTAAAGAATGTTTGGTCAGAAAAATGTCCTTTTTCATATTGGGTGATCTGTAAGAAGAGGGTGATCTGTAAGAAGACTGCATGTTCATATTCTCTTAGCCTGCTGCTTTGTTGAACTAGTTACACAGTCAGTATAAAGTTGTGTAGCCGACAATATTATACTAAGTTACTAAATAATGTACAAATAAAGAGGTTTGGGGGCAGGAGCTGGAGAGATAGTTTAGAGGTTAGTTAGGAGCAGTGGCTGCTCTTTGAGAGGGCCTGGACCTAGGCTCGATCCTTAGCACCCACATGGCAGCTCACAACCCTCTATAGTTCCCGTTCCAGGGGATCATACACTTTTTACACAGACATACATATAGTCAAAACACCATTGTACATAAAATAAAACGGGGAAAAGCTTCAGAGAAGAAAGAACTTCAATGAGGAAATCTAGATTTGCTTAGGTAGAGAGAGATATTAGGGCAAGATGCTTACTGGTGAGTGAAAAGACAAAGCACCCTTGTTCGGGAGACAGGGCTCTTATATTTTTTGTTGTGAGCTTTAATGGCTGAAACGTCTTCCCAGCCTGGGTTCTCTTTGATTTTCGAGACAGGGTTTCTCTGTGTAATAGTCCTGGCTGTCTTGGACACTCTTTGTAGACCAGCCTGGCATTGAACTCAGAGATGTGCCTGCCTCTACTTCACAAGTGCTAGGATTAAAGGCGTGTGCTACCACACCCGGCTTAAGGTCAGAAAACACAGGTTGGCCTGGAACTGTGAAGCATTCTGCCTTTGCCTTCTGAATGCTGATATTAGGGGTATGCCCAGCTCTGGAGACAGTTTAGTAACTCAGCTTTTCTCCCTGTTCTCCACCCCAGCCTGTAAATGTTGTGTTAGAATATTTGCATATTAAGATTTCTGGCTGAGTGTGGTGGCACACGCCTTTAGTCCTGGCACTCAAAGCAGAGGCAGGTGGATCACTGTGAGTTTGAGGCCAGCCTGGTCTACAAAGTGAGTCCAGAACAGCCAAGGCTGCACAGAAACCCTATCTCAAAAAACCAAAACAAATTAAAAAAAAGAAAAAAAGATTTTTCTGTCAGAAATCTGGTGCAAGACAAACCTGGTCAAGGAAAGAAAGCAGCATTTTTTTTTCCTTTTAGATTATATATATCTATAGGTGCTAGTACTATAATGGGCTAGTTTTGAGGAACTTCATTGGAAAATGTTAGTATGAGTGGCCATATAGGCTGTTTGACTAGTAGTTTGTATTTATTAGCTGGGTGATGGTGGTGTACACCTTTAATTCCAAAATACAGGGGGCAGAAGCAAGCAGATCTATGAGTTCAAGGAAGCCACAGCTACACAGAGAAACCCTGTGTGTGTGTGTGTGTGTGTGTGTGTGTGTGTGTGTAGTATTATTTTCTGTGTGTGCATGAACTCCAAGCCATGAATATGGTGATCAGGGTAATTTATGGAGATGAGTTTTTTATATCCTGTAGGCTACAGGGATGGAGCTCAGGTAGTCAGGCATGGATGCGTGAACTTAGAGCCACTGAGCCATCTTACAATAAAATTGGATAGGAGTAGAACACTGAATTTTAGTGGTAAGAAATATATTTATCGTTTGGGGTGGAGGAGAGCAGGGTCTCATTCCGTAGTCCTGACTGTCCTGGAATTCACTCTGGGATTAAAGGCGTGCACCAGTATGCCTGACTTAGAAATGTATTATTTTTTAACTTAGGATTGGAACGTTTTGAAGAGGAGTAGCATGAGTAATCAGTGCTGGGAAACACTTCAGGGATGAACTGGGTCGAGAAGAAGCTAGTACTAAGGGAGGTAGAAAGCGGCTTCAGTTACACAGGGTAAATCCATGAAAGGAAGGAGGAGTATTAGATACTGAAAAAGTGCATTTAAAGGATGGATGAGTCCATTGTTTAAGAAAGGTTATATCTTTGACAGTTTAGAGAGAGTCTTTAAAAGGTTTTGAGTTTTAAAAAATTTTTATTATTTTATGTGTGTGAGTGTTTTGCCTTTATGTGTGCCTGTGCACAACATGTGCCTCTTTGTAGGTATGGGGAATCAGGCCCTGGTTCTTTGCAACAAGTGATCTTAACCACTTAAGCCCTTATCTACCCCTCCCCCCCTCCCCAATAGTCCTGGTTGTCTTGGAATTCTCTGTGTAGGCAACGCTGGCCTTGAACTCACAGAGATTTGTCTGCCTTCCAAGTACTGTCTTAAGGAGACTCTTAATCTGTGTGTGACTAGTAATTTGATTAGCTTCAAATGACTATGGTAGTACAAATGTAGAAACCCAAGTTAGAATGTAAACCAAATTAAGTAGAAGTTATATACTTGAAGTCAGGAGAGAAGATAATTGAAAAAGGATGGGGGTGGGGTGCTGTAAAGATGGCTGAGTGAGTGGTTGAGTGCTTACTGCTTTTGCAGAGGATCAGTGTTCAAGTCTCAGCACCCTCGTGTGGTTTACAGATTGCCTGTAACTCAAGTTGCAGTGAATCCATCACTATCTGGTCTCGTGCATACACACAAAAAATTTTAAGGTTTTTTGAGACAGGGTTTCTGTGTGTAGCCTTGGCTGTCCTGGAGTCTCTTTGTAGACCAGGCTGGCCTCGCACTCACAGCTACCCACCTGCCTCTGCCTCTCAAGTGCTGGGATTAAAGGTGTGTGCCACCAGGCCCGGCAAAGTTTTAAAAATCTTAAAAGCATTAAAGATGTTTGTTGGGTGCAGTGCACTTGTAATCTCATCACTCGAGGCAGAGGCTGAGGGATCTCTGAGTTTGAGGCCAGCCTGGTCTACAAAGTCAGTCCAGGACAGCCAAGGGTATAAAGAGAAACCCTGTCTTGAACGCCCCCCCCCCCCCGCACGCACACACACACACACACACACACACACACAGAATTAAAGATGTTTAAGGAAGTTTCTGTTTGAGAAAGGGTCTCTATGTAGTCTTGTCTCTTGGAACTCACGATGTAGACCAGGCTGGCCTCAAACTCAGGAGAGATCTGCCTGATTCTGCCCCTCCAGGTGCAAAGGGTAAAGGCTTATGCTGTCATGCCTGGCTTGTTTAGGACAACTTTGAGGGTAGACTAAGGGACTTTAAGTTACCTACTATCACTAGTAAAACATGCAGGAAATATATACATTTTCTCTAACTTCTGATGCTCTGTCAGGATGTTTTAGTGATAACGTTTTGTTGAATAGAAAAATCTCTTTCCCTGCTATCAGGCATTGATTGCTGAGTTTAGTTTGGAGTAGTAGTGGGTAGTTTTGATTTGGATTCGTTCGTTTTCTACTAGTGTGATAAAACCCCATGACCAAGGCAACGTATAGAAGGAAGGGTTTAGTTGGTTTACAGTTCCAGAACGGTAAGGGTCTATCACAGCGGTAGCAGGCAGGCATTGCCGTTGGAACAGCTGAGACTCAACTGCGGAGGACTGGGATTTTTTTCATCTGATTTTCAGAGTTTTGGTAAGAGAAGTTGTGAAGAGAATTTGAAGTTGTGTTTGAGCCGTGTTAGTACTTGTTGCTTTTCCAAGTCTTCAGAAACTTCATTAAAGGAGAAATGTGTTAATTGGTAAAGCATTTTGCTTGTCTTTATTATTTTGCTTAGTTGGTTATTCAACATAGTATAGATGATAACCTCACCTTTTATTGAATCATGAAATGTTTTTCACCTGCCCACCCTTCTCCTGTCCTCCTCCTGTGCCTTCTTCCCTCCTTTCTGTCTCATCTTGGGGTCAGATCTTGCTGGGCAAACCTAACACTGCAATACAGGTGCATGTGTTGAGGGGAGAAAAGTTGGGAATAAAATTCATTAAAAACATGAGCCTAGCACTGCGGAGGCAGAGCAGGCAGATCTTTGAGTTCGAGGCCAGGCCAGGACTATATAGAGAAACCCTGTCTCAAAAAACGTGACAAACCTCAGGGTGTTTTGTTGTTGTCTTTAGACAGTCTCTTGTAGCCTGGGCTAGCGTTGAACTCTGTAGCTGCTGGGGTTATAGACATGAACCACCTTGCCTGGCTCAAATTTGTAATCATGGGTTAAGTAAATAGTATTAAATTTTACTGCTTTTTACCTACTTGATAATTGGAAGTTGTATGTTTGCTTTCATTATGTGTCTGTTGGCTCGTGCTTACAGTTATAGCCTGTTTTAATTATAAATTGATAGAAGGAATGTATGGGGTTTTTTTTTTTGTTTGTTTTGTTTTTGAGACAGGGTTTCTCTGTGTAGGCTTGGCTGTCCTGGACTCACTTTGTAGACCAGGCTGGCCTTGAACTTACAGCGAATTGCCTGGCTCTGCCTCCCGAGTGCTGGAATTAAAGGTGTGTATCACCCGGCCTGAAATGTATGTTTTGACAGAAAACCTTAACTGTAGCATTGGCCTAATGTAAATAACTGTTAGTGCCCGGTAATGAGCAAAGAAGAAACATGTGATAAAATTCAGCTGTTAAGAAAAAAAAAAAAAAAAAAAAGAATTAACCAAATAAAAAACTTAAATGACAAGGATTTATAAATACAAGTCCTTGTATTTAGGGGATGAACATGGAAAACAAACAGTATTTTAGCTGCCATTGGCTTCAGTAAACTCTTAGAAAAAAAGAGATGAACTAGAAAAGAATCAGCCAGGTTTGTGAATAGGGATGTGAAAAATCTGCCCCTCTGCCTCTGAGTGCTGAGATTAAAGTGTGTGGTTAGAAGCAGCAGCTGCGTCCCAGCTGTTGCTAGGAGACGAAGGGGAAAGGCATTTTAGGAAATAATTGAAATTCAGTCTTTGGAGAGGATCCACTCACGGTTATGACCAGATTCACTCCCATTGTTAAACTTAGGAAAAGATTAAGGTCATTCAGCAGTTTCTAATGGGTTAATGTCTTTCAGTTTGGTTAGGAGGAAAAGGAAAGATGTTGATTGATTGCCAAGTTTTGGCAAGTTAAGTAGAGCAAAGAAACCTGGTAGACTTAAAGAGAAAGCAGTTTTGGGAAAAGGTGTGGTTTAGACACTGACATTTGGAACTTTCTTGTAACCCCAGGCCTGAACAAAAGTCTGGAAAAGGTATAAATTTACGATTTGATCTAGCCTGGCTCTTACTCACTCTCTGACTAGCTAGTGTGCTGAGGGTTCCTCTCACTTAGGGGACATAGTCTTATGTTCATTTTCCTTATATTGAGTGAGGACTACAGATAAAGAAAAACCTCACAGAAGAGGATGGGAGTGAGAGACTTTCCCGACTTCCCTGAGCTCTTGTACTGTTAGCTGGCCTTATGAATTATTTAAGTGCCAGGGACTATTTTGTTTCCCATTTTTACCCCCATCACCCCCCTCTCTGTGGTGTGTGTGTGTTTAAGCAGATAGTTAACTTGTTTAGTAGGTAGGTCTTTGTTGTTGTATTGGTTTTTTGAGGCAGGGCTTTTCCGTGTAGCCTTGGCTGTCCTGGACTTAGTTTGTAGACCAGGCTGGCCTCAAACTCAACAGAGATCTGCCTGCCTCGGCCTCTACCAGTGCTGGGATTACAGATTGGGCCACATGGCCCCGCTGAGTTTGATAACTCAACTATATTTTGGCTCTCTTCTATATTGAGGGGTGAGGTATGTGAGAAGAAGAGTAATTTGAATTGAGTTTGGCCAGGAGCATGTGAGTGAAAAGGAAGACATGGGTATAATTTGCCACACACTCCTGTATCAGCTTTAGAAACATCCTCATATGGAGCCTTGGTTCCTAAGAGGCTGTTAGGGAAGGGAACAGATCTTTTTAACCTGAACTGATTGTGTATAAAGTTAGTGAGAAATGAATAGCTTTTTGTTGTTTCAAACCATCAAGATAGAAGGATTGTTTGTTAAAGAACAACCTTATTAGCCCTATGTGTGATAGACTATAATTTGAGGAGCTGGAGAGAGATCTCCGGGTTAAAAAGCATTTGTTCTTGAGGAGAGGAGCAGGGTTGAGTTCTCAGCACCCACCCACATGGTGGCTCAAACTGTCTGTAATACCATCTTCTGGCCTCCTTGGGCATTACATTTATGTGTGCACAGACACCTATGCAGGCAAACACACTCTCTCTCTCTCTCTCTCTCTCTCTCTCTCTCTCTCTCTCTCTCTCACACACACACACACACACACACACACACGAGTTAGCTCTGTGAGCTTAGGGGCTGGAGAGATGACTCAGCTATTTCAGGCGAGGCTCACAACCAAAAATATGAGTTCGGTTCCCAGCACCAATGGCTGCCTCTCCAGCCACCTTAAAACAAAACAAAAACAGTCATAGGACAAATAATTTTTCAGACCACAGGGAAACTTAAACATTTTTAGGAAGATAATAGACACAATGGGGGAAAATGTTGTTACTTTGTAAAGTTCTTAAATATGTTGTGAAATAACCTCAAATTTATAATTCGGTCTCTTAATATTTTAATTTACATTTGTTTTGCTTCAAATGCTAAATTATTTAAATAAGTATTTGCTTTTTAAATTGCTATAGTATATGTTGAACAGATGTGCTACTTGATATAAAAGCTAGTTTACAGAATTTCAGGTAATCTTATGTATTAAACTTTAAACAAAGTCCACAAAATGTCCCCCATTTTCTTTTCTGTAAAAAAATTTTTTTGTTTTATTATTTATTTATGTGTGTCTGTGTCCAAGGAAGTGAGAGAGGTGTTGTGAGCTTCCTGATGTGTGTGCTGGGAGTTGAACTCTGGTTTTCCGCAGAGTGCTGGGATTAAAGGCGTGCACCACCATGCTTGCCTCATCTTGAGATTTTTCTAACACACTGTGTTAGTCAATTTCTAGTACCTTGTAAAATACCTAGCACAGTCAAGTTTGAAAAGGTTTATTTGGCTTTGGCCTGGGCCTGGTGGCACATGCTTTTAATCCCAGCACTGAGAGGCAGATTCAGGTGGATCTCTGTAAGTTCAAGGCCACCCTGGTCTACAAGGTGAGTCCAGGACAGCCAATGCTACACAGAAACCATGTCTTGAAAAAATAAAAAGAAAGAAAAGAGAAGATTTGTTTGGCTTACAACAAACAGGCTTCAGTCTGAACAGTTGGCTTTGCCTTCTTAGGTAAGAGCACATAGTTGCAAAGAGTGCCTGGTAGATCAAAACTGCTTTTCTTTTGAGTTCCACTATACTTTTCAGGGATATGCACATGGTGACCTAAAGGTTTTGTTTTTGAGCCCAGGCTAGCCTTGAACTACCATTTCTCTTAAGTGCTGCTATTGCAGGGCTTGATGATGACCACACTCAGCTTCCCTTGTCTTACTGATTTTGTAGTGCCTCAGTTATTATCTATATCGCATTCCACGTGTCTCTTATATCAACTACATGTGGTAATAATAATACTCAGACTTAAGCTGGTAAGCCAGTATTAGACCTTAACTCCAGAATTCTTAGCTGTCTGATAATTGTCTTCATTTGAATGTTCAGTAGGCATTTAAAAACCTTCACCTCTCCTACAATTTGATAGCTACAGTTAATGGCAGTTCTTTATTGCTTCGGTAATGAAGGACAAAGCCTTCAGTGCTGTTAGCCTATTTCTGTTGTCCCAGCTACCTTTGGCTTTCCCTTCAAAATATTTCTCAACTGAGTCATTCTGCAACTCCTTATCAACACCCTAATTTCAGACCATCCTCTTTTCTTTCTTTAAAGACCCGATCTCACCATGTAGATCAGATTGGCGTGAAACTTACTGTATAGCCCAAGCAGGTTTGATCTTGGGGTCCTTCTGAAACAGCCTTCCTCGTGTTAGGACTGCGGGTGGTGTGCACCAAGGTCAGTGGGCACCGCTATCCTTGGCATCTTTGGTAGTTTATTTTAAAAAACACATTGTGTCATTGTGTAGCTCTGGCTGCCTAAGAACTCACTACATAGACCAAGCTGGCCTTGAAATCACAGAGAGCTGCCTGCTTCTGTTTCATAGTGCTGGGATCAAAGTCTTGTGTTTATTTGGCAATTTTCTGTAGTAATTTATAATAGCTTTCTAATATAATTGGTGTCCCTATGTTTGTTTGACATTGTTTTCTAGCACTTTATGGAAGGAACATCGAGGATAATCCTGAGTTTAATTTTTAAAAAAAATCCAATTCAAATATTACCACTCCTTTCAGTACCTGTCTCAGAATAACATGTAAAGTTCTTACACTAGTCTGCATAATAATGTATGTATGTCTCTTCTTTTACCTACCCATTTTTTTTACTCTTGCCATACAGACTACCTTTTCTTCCTTGAACTCATCAGATATGCATCTAGCTTGTTTTTCTATCTGCTTTGGCCACACCTGCAAAAACTGTCTGTCTACTCTGTTAAAAATAGTAATCACTTCCTTGTCTTCACTTCCTACTCCCCCTTAGCCTGTTTCTTATGTCATATACTTAGTTGCCATCAAATGCTGCCTGCTTACTTGTTGTCTCCCAATTACAAGGTAAACCTGATAAAGACATGGATTTAACTCTTGTTAACAATTTTCTCCTTAGAACTTTGAAGAGTGACTTAACACATTACAGCTATTTATGTGTTTGCTGAACAAATAAAATTATATTCTAAGCTTCAATTTATGAATTTAAGTTTTTGAACATACCTGAAATTTCTGGGTTTCAATTCATGTAAGTGGGGGAAAACAAAACTAGAGATACAACCATAGTAAAATGAAATTGAAGTATGATTTTCAGGAAGCACATAAGTCATGTACATTAATTTTATGTATTTTAGAAGATAAACACATTAAGAAGTGGGTTCTTAGCCAGGCATGGTGGCACACACCTTTAATGCCAGCACGCAGGGAGGCAGAGGCAGGTGGATCTCTGAGTTCAAGGCCAGCTGGGTCTACAAAACAAGCCCAGGACAGCTAAGGCTACACAGAGAAACCCTGTCTTGAAAAACCAAAAATAAATGAATAAAAATAAAGCCTTCTTCTGCAGCACATAATTCTCTTATATCTAGTTATTATCTATTTGGGAAGCGTGTCTTCTGTTTGAGTGGCACAGTTGTTAGTTTGGCGATTCTACACTGATGAATTATTATGAGCCAGTCACACATTCTGTATTAGGTTTCTTCCTTGGTGGTGTACATTCTGTGAGCTTAGATAATGTGTAACTCATTATAATAATCGAGTATTTTTACTCCCCTAAAGTTCTTTTTCCCTGATTTTCAGAACTTAATCCAGGAGAAAAAGGAAAATTAGTGTATTACATTGACTCAGTAAAGAGATGTGATTATATTTTTATTTAGAATCAAGATTTTGGCAGCTTGAGTACAAGATGTCTTAAGACATGAGAGAGCCTAGCATGCACTGCAGGACTTTACTGAAGTTGACAGTCTGAGTAGTTAGGTTATTAATGCCAAGGGGACATGAGGAAGAGGTTTGTTTTTGATAGACAGAATCTATTCAGTTTGGAAATGACAAAGTAAGAAAATTAAATTGTTAGCAACTGTCTTTGTGACATATTCTTTAGGCATATTTTGACGACTCAAAGAAAAATAGCAATAGAACACAGGGATGTTCTAAGACAGCAGTTCTCAGCCTGCGGGTCTAGACTTCTTGGGGTGTCACACCAGATATCCCGTGTGTCAGATATTTACACTGATTCAGAACTAGCAAAATTACAGTTATGAAGTAGAAACAAAAATAATTTTATGGCGGGGGTCACCACAACATACAGTTGTATTAAAGGGTTGCAGCATTACGAAGGTTGAGAAGCACTGCTTTAAAATATGTCCTTCCTCAGTCTCATTTCCCACTGTTTCCCTCGCTTGCTCTCTGTGTGCGTGGTCTCTAGCTGGTCGTTATGCCTGAGTGGTTCCTATTTGGATAGATAGATTTTCTTTCTTTCTTTTTGTTTGTTTCTTTTTTTTTTTTCTTTTATTTATTTATTATTATGTATACATTGCTCTGCCCACATATGTACCTGCATGCCAGAAGAGACCACCATGTGGTTGCTGGGAATTGAACTCAGGACCTTGGGAAGAACAGTCAGTGTTCTTAACCTCTTTTTCTCTTTTTCTCTTTTTTCACAATAGGGTTTTTCAGTCCTGGAACTCATTCTGTAGACCAGGCTAGCCTTGAGCTCACAGAGATCCACCTGCCTTTGCCTCCCAATCTTTGCTTCTTGAAAGACAAGGTCTTAGGTAGTTTTAGCTGGCCCACAAGTCTCTATGTAAGCCAGGCTGGCGTCAAACTTGAAGCAGTCCTCCCTCTGCCTCCTGAGTTTTGAGATACAGCACTTGGTTTATTATATTTCTTTTTCTTTTTTTCTTTTTTTTTTAAACATCTTTCCTGGCTTGAGAAATGGCTCAGTGGTTAAGAGCACTGCCTGCTCTTCCAGAGGTCCTGAGTTCAATTCCCGGCAACCACAAGGTGGCTCACAACCATCTATTCTGTGATCTGCTGCCCTCTTCTGGCCTGCAGGTGTACATGCAGATAGAATACTTATATACATAAGATAAATAAAATTTAAAAACAAAACCATCTTTCCTTTTTAAGATAGAGTTTCACACTGAAGCTCAAGCTGGTCTGGAATTCATTGTACAGCCCATACTGGCCTCAAACTCAAAACAGTCGTGTCTCAGGGGTTTGTTGTTGTTGTTGTTGTTTTGGTTTTTTGTTTGTTTGTTTTGATTTGGTTTGGTTTTTTGAGACAGGGTATCTCTGTGTAGCCTTGGCTGTCCTGGACTTAGTTTGTAGACCAGGCTGGCCTCGAACTCACAGTAATCCGCCTGCCTCTGCCTCCTGAGTGTTGGGATTAAAGGTGTGCGCTACCATGCTCGACTTCAGTCTATATTTTTAAGATATATTCTTACAATGTCTTGTCCCTGCTTCTTATCCCTGTCCGAGTATAACAAATGATGTTGAATAAACACATAGAAAATTCAGACTTAAATGATAAGACCCAATTTTTAAAAATATATGATAAAATTATCATTTTATGTTTATGTATATGCTATCTATAAGCTATCTTTATTTAACTTGTCAGAGCTAATATTGTGCAAATTTGTGTGATGTCTGTTATGCTGAACACAATATAAAGGGAAGAGGCTATTATATCTGGAAAGATTTTATGTCTGATTCTCTATTAAAAATACAGAAGCAACAAATTCAATCTCTCTCTCTCTCTCTCTCTCTCTTTTTTTTTTTTTTAGCCACGAGATGACTGCATATATAGGCCCATAATAGGTAGCTGTTGAAATATCTGGATAAGTGAATGTTCTTTTTTGTCCCTCATCTAACAGAGGAAAAGTTGATTGCTCTGTCAGCTAAACCTTGAAGAAGTACTCTCTTAATTATTATCTCTTCCTGGCATTTTGACTGCCCCACCCCCAGTCTTATAAGCAGCTAAACATAGTCATCTTTGCTGTCTCGCCTAACAGAGCACTTGTTGGTTTTAACTTCCAAGCTTCTGCTGTCTCTCCATGTCCCGCAAATGTAAGCTGCCCAATATGGGTGCTAGGAACTGAACTCAGATCTTCTGCAAGAGTAGTTAGCTCCTTGTTTTGTTGTGACAGAGTTTTGCTATATACACCATGTTGGCTTCAGATTTAGAAGCCCTCTGCCTTAGTCATATCAGAGATCTGAGACTACATTATGTGTAAAACAATATATACCAAATTATACTTCTATTAATGCTTTATTGCTCACAATTTAATTTTTAAATATGTATGTATGTATGTATGTATGTATGTATGTATGTATGTATGTATGTTGTTGGTTGGAGAGAGATGGCTCAGTGGTTGAAAGCATATTTGTAGGGGACCCAAGTTAGATCCTTAGTGCCCATGTCAAGTGGCTTATAACTGCCTGTAGCTCCACAGGGTTCTAATGTCTTCAGCATCCATAGGCTCCTGCATTCATATGTATATACGTAGACACACATAATTAAGAATAAAATAAATCTCAGAGTTAAAAAGAATCATTAGGTGTGTGTGTATTTGTGTGAGGCTATGTTATGTCCATGTGAGTGCAGCTGCCCTTGGAGACCAGAGTAGGCTGTCGGGTCCTCGGAAACTGGGATTCTAGGCCGTTGGAGCCACCATGTTGGTGTAGGGAACCGAACCTGGTTCCTCCACAAAAGCAGCGCCAACTCGTACCCACTGAGGCGGCTCTCCTGGGCCTTTGGTGATTCTTAGGTCATTGGTTGACACTCATTTTTGTTTGGTTGGCTTATTGTTTTGTTTTTGAGGCAAGGTTTGTTTGTGTTACCTTGGCTGTCCTGGGGGCTTGTTCTGTATCTTGAACTCAGAGACCCACCTGCCTCTGCCTTCTGAGTAATGAGATTAAAGGCGTGCGCCACCATCCTCTGGCTTTCCCTCGATTTGTTATGCGATTAAGTTTGCATTACTGTAAAAAAAAAATGAGTTATTAGGTACATTTTGTTTTACGTTTCCTGGTGCTGGGGGTCAAATTTTGGGTACTTTATCACTGAGCTACACACCCTACCCCTGTACACTGTATTTTCAAGGTTATTTTTTAAAGTACTAGTGATTAATAAAGATCTAAAATAAGATACTTAGATTTGTATACCCAGTTTTTTGGATTGAGAAAAACCTACTTGCCATAGGTTCACACTGTGAGTGCATGTGACTGGAGACTGGCAGTTGACCTTGGGTGTCTGCCTCAGTTATGCGTCTTTTTGAAGCAGAATCTTTTTCTAAACCTGGAGTGTGTGTTGTCTTGGGTGCTGCCCCACCCCATGACATGTGCTCAATGCTCAACTTTTTTGTTGTTGTTGTTTTTCGAGACAGGGTTTCTCTGTGTCAGCCTTGGCTGTCCTGGACTCACTTTTGAGGCCGAGCACTGTATTGAATGAATTATATCTCTAACCCTGTGAATGTGTTCCTTTACATTCATATGGTTCCTACAGATAGAATAGCTATAAGTTGCAAAATATTAAGACATGTGGTCCAGGCTAAGTTAATCATTAAATTTATTGAGAAATTGATTGGGCCTGCTGTTGCAGCCTCAGATTCCACCTGCTTGTTATGCTGAGACAGGGGAGTTGCAAGTTCAGGACCAGCCTGGGAAACTCAAAGTAAAAACTTAAAAAGAAATAAAAGAACAGTAAGGTCCCAGAGTTAGCCCTCCAGTACCTCAGTTGACTAATTGAATAACTGTATTTGAAGCTTCACATTTCTTATTGGATCTTTTAAATAAGCTCTACTGCTTGCCTTATTCCCTCTTCTGCTAAATCTGCTGTTAAAAATATAATAGATATGTTTTAGAAAGAAAATGAGCTTGCTTTACAAGCAGTTGAATTTGTTTCCTTATATAATACTTACTTTAACTTAGAAAGGTTTGAATGCTTGTTTTTTTTTTAAACCAGTAGAGGCTGCATCTCACATATATGTGTGCCGACCCCTTTTTATCTTTAGATATTAGGATCAAAGAAGAAGAACCTGATCCTGAAGAGTGGCAGCTCAGTGGTGATTCTACATTGAATACCAATGACCTAACACACTTAAGAGTACAAGTGGTAGATGAAGAAGGGGACCAACAACATCAAGAAGGAAAGAGACTTCGGAGGGTGGCCTGCACCTGTCCCAACTGTAAAGAAGGTGGCGGGAGGTATGCATACATCAACCATGTGTTGCTGCTTTAAGGAGTGCTAATATCACCCTATTTTTTAAAATGCTGCATGCCATGTCACTTAATTACGATAAATTATTCATCACATAATCATTTTGGGTGTGTAACTGTGTGAGTGGCAGAAGTTAGACAAAAACATATACCAATTTTCATATCTAAATACCTTTTAACTAAATTTGCTTAGTCTTTAAAAAAAAAAAAAAAAAACAAATGCAGTTTTATAGGCCCCATTTTATTAGCTTGTTTGCAAACCAGCAATGACTTTGGCCTAAATAAGAGAAAAAAACTGTAGCTTGAGCATGCTGTATAGAAGTAAGAAGTCAGAAATAGCTGATAAATATAAATGCCTCCATTTACACAAAAACGGGGGTGCAAGGCCTTAATGATGGGGGCTTACTGTTTTGAAAGTAGCACAGTAGGATTTTACCTCTTTTTTTTTTTTTTTTAAAGATATACTAGGACAAAAATAATGTGACAGGAATGAGCTCAAAGTGGTTGGTAGTTACAGTAAGCTTATTAAGAGATGGACTTAGATCATAGAAAACAAAAGCCATCCGGATGCTATTTTAAGAAACATTTCAAGTGATTGGTACAATGTTATTGAAGATGGGATGAAAAAAGATTTGTTAGTCAAATGTCGGCAAAAAGGAGACTTGGATAGCAATGTTGGTATCAAGCAAGAAATGATGAAGTTGGAAATTATTGGACCGTCAAGGTTATATTTCATAGTGACAACAATGATACTGTCCAGATTCAATTTAGTATCTATTTGCCCAGCTTTGCAATATATGAAGCAAAAATAGAGTAATAAAGTTGTACTGACCAGATCCCCAGCCACTACTGTGAAAGACCACAGTCCCTTTCTCCTCTGTACTTTAAGTGTGCAGAAGGTGCTGAGCAGGGCAGCTGTGCATGTAACCTGATTGTCCTTCAGCCCTCTGGCTGCTCCTGCTGGTCTGTACTCTGGCCAGTTTATTTGCAACAGTAATGGCTAGGACAGAGATCGCCCTCAGTGAGGCCCAAGACCACAGAAGGGAGGGCTGACAGCTGCTAACTCACATCACATATAGGTGATTAACTTAAATACAGGCGCGCACTCACACACTCAGTGAGCTAGAACTAGCACAAGTTTGAGGCCAGCTTGAGCTGTAGTGTAAGCCCGTGTCTCCTAGAGGGGTAAAAACCAGAAACAAACCCAAAATACTGTACAACTGGGTTTTGGACCCATTTATATGTACTTCCAAGTCTTAAGCCTTAAATTATTTTGCTGCTCAGCAGATCTGCTTCTGAGCCTGACCTTTAGATCCTCATAATGAATGTGAAATTCTGGATAGGCAGTAAACTTTTCTGAAATTTACTCTTTTAGAGGCAGTTCCAGATATATTATTCATCAAATCTTAATTGTGGGTTGGTGCTTGGCCTTGTTTCACTTACTCTTTAAAGTTAAAGCCCATTTGTAATTAATTTGCTAAGCTAACATGGCCCAAAAGTTCAGGGGAAGTAGAATAGTATTTCAGAGCAATGCAAAGGAGCCCAGAAATCACACACTACCCCAAGATCTAACACGTAACATCTGTGCAACACCACACAGTTTACAGTAGAGCCATCTCACTCTCGTTTGTGTCTCTTGTAAACTTCTGTGGCTGTATTTCCAAGTCTGGTCTGTGCCATTTTTTAATCTCTATATAATATTGTATTGTACCTGGATATATAGTAATTTAACTTTCTCCTTTGAGTTTGTCATAATCCTTACGTATACGTTCTTGCACATCTGTCTGATTGTCTCATTAGTGTATTAGAAATAGAGTTGCTGGGTCAGAAGGAATTGGCTGCTAAATGGCTAACTTTCTACTCAACACCAGCAGTGTCTTAGGGTGTCTGTGTTGCCATGCGTAACCAACTCTTAATTTTTCACTATTTAAAAAGCCTTTTAAAGTGATAGGGAAGAAATAGTTCATTTGTTTTAGTTTGTGTTTGTTTTATTGCTTGGTGAGGTTGAACATTTCCAATAGTTAATTTATAAAATTTATTTTGTGACTTGTCTGTCTTGTGGAACTGTTACTTTATGTGAACTTTCACGTGTACAAGCATATTTTCTCAGTTCTTTCTACATTGCTCTTTTTGTCAGCAGTCTGCATTATATGAGTAAAAGAGTTCACTTATAACTAAAACTAACAAATAGTCTTAAACAACAAAACAATTAAGTTAGTTTTTTAGATGCTAAAAGTTTTACCCAGAAATTATAGAAAGCATTTTTTTCTCACAGAATTATTTTCATTGTTTTTAATAGCTTACTTACCCTAGATAATAAAAATAAAGGTTCTTAGGATATTATAGTTTCTTAGAGTTGATTTGAACAGAGTTCAAATCATGCAGTATAAATAGTGCATATAATTATTAGAAGCATTAAGAAATAATAATGCTAAGAAAATTCTGCAACTTAAGATTTACTTTTTTGAGCAAACTATAAAAGAAAATACTTCAGGCATTGGAGAGATGTCTCAATGGTTAAGAGTATCGACTGTTTTCCCAGAGGACCTATGTTCAGTTCCCAACACCTATATAGTAGCTTAAAAATGTCCATAGCTGAAGTCCCAGGTCTAAGTCTCCGTGAGCACTGCATGCAAGAAAAGCACTCATACAAATAAAATAATAGATATAAATAAAAATAACTTAAACTTAAGTTAGCCAGTTTTTATATAGCAGAACCAGTCTTTAGAGACTAGTTGAGGAAACAATTATGATAATGCAGAAATGATCCAAAGGTGTTACTGTTACATGGGGTTTGCATGGGTTAAGCACCATCAGGCCATTGTTTTGCGAAGTCTCGTCAGCATTTCAGCTGATGTTTCTTCCACCATAAGCAAACGAGGCTATAGTTAAATTACTCCGCCCAGAGGTTAGATTTATTCTGTGTCTCTGTCTTGTCAGTGAATTATTAGGCATGAACTTAGGCACTTAGGAACAAAAACTTAATATTGCTAATCATGTGGGTTTATATAATGGACATTAGTGTAGACAAGATGGAAACATGATTATACTTGATGAGCCTTTCCTTTCCTTCACAGGGTACATACGCTCTATCTAGATCTTACCTTGGGTCAGATTTCCTTATATTAACTTGGACCTCAGCAAGCTAAGCATTTACCTTAAATTGTAATACAATTGTATACAACTTAAATTTTTTTCCTTAGATGCATGTTCCATTTTTATTGACTATTCCTTTGTTTGCCTTATAATTCAAGAGAGGAAAAAAAAAAAAAGCCTTTCCCTACCATTTATCTCAGTGTTTTGAGAACCCATGTTTGTTGCTGTTCATTTGTTAGTCTTGTATGTTGTTGGTGCTTACAGGTTAAATTTTGCTATGTTTGTGAACTTACACTTTTGAGTGTATAAAATCACGCTAGTTCACCCAAGGTGGTAGCCTTAGCAGAGGGATGTGAAGTCGTGAGTGAACTGAGTTGGGTTTCCTGTGAAATTGCTATGGTGAACGCAATATTAATACCAATAGAGACACTGTTCTTTCTCTTAGGTCTACTTAAAAATAAAGCAAAATTTTAAAAAGCTAAATTAAATGGAAATAGGAATTGAGCATTGAAAATAAGCCAGGAAAAACCCGTTTTTCTCAACTCAGCTCTTTAAAGACTCTTCTAAAGTCTCTTTAAGACTTAGAAATTGGGGGTGGACTGGAGCAGGAGCTAGAATGTGTTAGATTATGACATCCTTGCCCTTGAGACAACAGCATGATTCCTCCTTGTCTTTACTTATGCTATTCCTCTGCCTGGAATGCCTTCCCTCCTTTCTATCTAAATCCTACCCACCTCCTCCACGACGCCTTCTCTAACTCCTGGAGCCCACATTGATGTCTCCCTGTTCAGAACACGTATGGCATCTAACAGCCAGCACTGCACCGTTTAGCACTGTTTGTCCTATGGCAATTTCACATGCTACTGAGTGTGAGTACATTAAAATATAAATGTGGGGGAATGTGCGTGTTTCCAGTGAACTTTAAAACCAATAGGTATATTGTATACAGGTGGATTTAGTAGCTGTGGAAGGGTTACAGGTTACACTGAGACTGAGGGAGGAGGAGGGGAGTTGGGGAGGGATTAAGATGCTTTTTTTTTATCTTAGCAAAACATTGTAAAGTTTATACAGTGTAGTTTTGATAATTTTGTCCAAAAATCATGCTTTTAAAAAGATAATTGAGTAACAATGCTAATTTTTGTTTTCAAGAAATGTTTTTTGTAGTGATTAATGTTATTGAAATACAGTTTCTGGATTCAAAAAAGTTTCTTCTTGCTTAGACTAAGATGCCTCTGTTCACTCACTCATCTAAGCATGTCTCCCAAACTGTCCTTTGTATCAAATGCTTAACTGTAATGTAAAAGTTTGCACTGTGAAGAAAATGGTATTTTGTTATATCTCTTGTGAATTTTGGGTGTCTGCATGGTTTATTGGGGGAAGGATTTTAAGAGACGAAAATTTTCATTTGTGTTGTTGTGTGGGATACTAGGAAAGTTAAGAACATAGCTTTAGCTAATTTTTCTTTTTAATGTGGTTCTCCAAGTCAGTATATGTCAGGATGTGACCATTTGAGTACATGAACGTTATTAAATCATGTTACTTTAAAACTTGCTTAAGCTGTCTATCTACCTTCTAATTGTACCTGCAATGAGTTTTTGTACATTATTCTTTGGATGATAAATTATTAAAATTATCTGACATCATGACTTTGAATAAAACTAGTTTCCTGTACTATTAATTGAATTGGTTCTGTGCATAGTATTTGCTAACGATTCTGATGGCATAGTTAAAAGCTTTATTGTGCAATCTTTGTGTATGAAGTGTCCTTTTAGCTATACATCATTATTGAATATAATTATATTCAGACAACAGTCAGTTCTGGAATAAATTTAATGCATTAAATTTGTATGTTTAAAATACATAAATTTTTACTTGTAGACTTAATGGTTTTGGTTTCTGATTTTTCTCTTGGTGATATCTTTTGTTTGAAATTCAAGAAGTTATATGATAGAAGTGGTTTTGAGTGCTTTGACATAAATGTATATTATTCTGTGTGTTTTTTAGAGGTACCAATCTCGGGAAAAAGAAGCAACACATTTGTCATATACCAGGATGTGGTAAAGTCTACGGGAAAACTTCACATCTGAGAGCACATCTGCGCTGGCATTCTGGGGAGCGCCCTTTTATTTGTAACTGGATGTTCTGTGGTAAAAGATTTACACGAAGTGATGAATTACAGAGGCACAGAAGAACACATACAGGTTACTAATATTTTTGTTTTCTCCTTTTCCTTTCTTCCTTTCTTTGTTAGGGATTGAACCCGTGTGTATACAACACTGTATAAACATTGACATGCAGGCTCGCTAACATACCAGGAACTTTTTCAGCATACCTTACTCAATTAAATCTTTAAAATAAGATTGATTAGATAAAAATTCTTTCTCAGTAATAGTAATTTAAATTTCAAAGAACAAGCAAGTATAGATTTTCTTGTGAAATAGTTGAGGTTTTTGTTTTTGTTTTTTGAGACATGATTTCTCTTTATAACAGTCCAGGCTGTTGTGGAACTCATTCTGTAGACCAGGCTGGTCTTGAAGTCACAGAGATCTGCCCGTCTCTGCCTCCTGAGTGCTGGGATAACACTGCACCTGCTAAATAAATAGATTCTTTTTCTGATAAATTCTGACATTTCATCGTTTTTGTTGAATATCTGAGGTGAAGGAAAGATATTTCCTTCCTTCCTTCCATTATTTGAGACAGGGCTTCTCTGTGTTGCCTTGGCTGTCCTGTATTTAATGCTGGTGCATAGATAGATAAACAGAAAGCAATATGACAAAGTGTACCTGTATATATATATATATTTTTTTTTTAACTTAATTTTTTTTGTTTCTTTTGCTTTTTTTGAGACAGGGTTTCTCTGTGTAGCCTTGGCTGTCCTGGACTTGCTTTGTAGACCAGGCTGGGCTTGAACCCACAGAGATCCACCAGCCTCTGCCTCCTGAGTGCTGGAATTAAAGGTGTGCACCACCACTCCCTGCAGATTTTTTCTTTTTTACATAGTGTCATATGGTGATTATATGAGATGGGCATGGGACTGACTCAAACTGAAGTCTAACATAATACAATGTAGTTTCTTGTGCTAAAATGAAATGATCAAAGTCTATGTGGAGTGTTGAAGATTTGAAAATTGACAGTATGAGGAAGTGCTTAGAAGGAAGAAACATGGTCAAGTGAACATCATGGGTTTTGAAGTCTAATACATTTAGACTCCTTTCAGTTTTCTGTTAGGTTAATAAGCAAATACATTGTCTCTGTGTCACGACTCTACTTGGCTTTGACTGTCATAAGACACCCTGGGGTATGAAGCAGCATATGCACACTGGGTCTCTGCTTGCTTTAGTTCTGTTTCTTGTTATTATAAAGAGTAGAAGAGAAGAGTAACCTCTTCACAACACAAGAGTACGAGCAGCAGGGCTTCCTATCACAGTTAGTGCTGAGCATGCTCAGGAAAGACAGATCTAGACATAGTAACAGTGAGTGACTGGGGTGTAGACCCTAAAATGGCTCCCTACAGAGTTTTCCTCAATGGCATTGCCTCAGTAAGTTTTGAAAAAGAATAAAGTATATGGAGAATTAAAAGCCTGATCAAATTAAGTGTCGATTATTTGATGCCCAATTAGGTTTAGAATAAACTTAGACATTGAATGCTTAATAAACACCGTTGGCTTTTAGGTCAGGGTATAATGTGTGTAGCATTTCTGATAGCATGTGGTAGGACATCTCTTCTGGGTGGTGTTTCAAGAGAGACTTTGGGAAATATTTCCCAAGGAAAATGGTCATATATTGCTGGAAATGAGAACTTTGTGGTAGTCATGACTTTGGGGAAGATAAGCATTTGTACATGATCTTTACCTGTTAAGTAGGACATAGAAATTTTTATGAATTAGGTAGTAGAAATCTGAACTGAAGAAAAAAATAAAAATATTTAATAGACTTACTGCTCTATAGCCTGGAAGGGATCTGCTAGGTTGGCTGTTTGCCTTTTCTTCTATGAATAATCCTGCATTATCTTGACCATAATTGAAGTTCCGCCTTTTATTTGTGAGGATTTATTTCAACTGGAAAATAAGCTAGGGTTAGCATGTGTAAACCATAGTACCTTGATAAGAAGTAGACTTTGCTGTGTTAGCTTGCCCGGGATGTTCAGCTAAAGTCAGGTCAGGTAGCTGTCTTCATTCCTGGAACTGATCTCATTAATACTCAGTCTGTGTCTAGAACTATTTTGTTTTTATTTGAATTCATAATTATTGAAGGCTTAATAGGTTAATTTTTTTAAAGAATACAGTTTAGACTTTAAAGAATTCGCACAGGCACAGATGGTGATTTTAGCAAATCAGATTCTTAGCGTGAAGTATTAAAGTCTTGTTTTAATATTAAGCAGTCCAGCATGCAGTGTGCTTCAGAATTGATTTTCATCAAACATAAGAATGACAGAAATATTTGAGTAGCGTTATTTTTATAAGGGAAACCTTACAGGGACAGCTCATGAGACTAATAAAGTTTTAATAGAGCTATGTTTTTGAGAGACCACCATTAATCTGTAAAGTAGAATTTTAAAACTAAACAGTTTAATTTATTTTTCTTTACAGGTGAAAAGAAGTTTGTTTGTCCAGAATGTTCAAAACGCTTTATGAGAAGTGACCACCTTGCCAAACATATTAAAACACATCAAAATAAAAAAGTTATTCACTCCAGCAGTACAGTGCTAGCATCTGTGGAAGCTGGGAGAGATGACACCTTGATTACTGCAGGAGGAACAACACTTATCCTCGCAAATATTCAACAGGGGTCTGTGTCTGGGATAGGGACTGTCAATACTTCTGCCACCAGCAATCAAGACATCCTTACCAACACTGAAATACCTTTACAGCTTGTCACAGTTTCTGGAAATGAGACAATGGAGTAAATACTACACAAATACTTATTCATTGTGGTTATTTTTATACAGTAGTAAGAAGAATATTGTTCCTAAGTTCTTAGATATCTTTTTATTGATGTGCAAAAATTTTTGGATTGACAGTAACTTGGTTATACATGACACTGAAATGCCTTACTTTGTATGATATTCCATAGTATATTAAAAATGGTAAAATTGCATGGGTTTTGTAGGTACTTTTGGATTCTAGAAGAAATGAAATTTTACCAAGTTATATAAAGAGAAAATTGAATTTAACAATGCGAATGGTAGTCTAACCAAATGCATCAATCCTGTGTGGTTTAGTGTAAAAATGAGAAGCTGTTGGTATTTATCTATTGTAAGATAAAAAAGTTGGTGGGTGAAAGAAATCATGTTATGATAAATTTTTGTAATTTTCTTGATAACTGGAATTTTTATTATGCATAACTGACAAATCAAGTTTCCAAGCAAATGTTACATAGTGTAGGCTTTACTTAGCTTATCAATTTGTCATTTTGAAGCTAATTATTTTAATTAGGTTAACTGTACAATATTTTAAGCATTACTCTTGTAAGATTTTGAAAACTACATTTTAACATGGACCTTTAGGGATAGTCACCTTTTAAATCCTGTTGGAAAAGCCATGTTTAAGATTTAATTTGCCAAAATAATGTCTTGTTAATATTCTTTCAATAATGAAGTTGGGCAATATAACCAATGTTTTTAAAAAGTTTAAAATGTGTAGGTTGAAGCATTTGGGTGGTAAAAAATGTTCTGGTGAATTACCCTTTTTCCTGAAGTTTGGAGGACCAAAAAGTAATAATAAGGTGTATTGCGTCTTAGCAGTGATTTTTTTTTTTTTTTTTTCCTCCTTTTAATCCAATCTTGTTTTCAAAAAAACATGTCTGCCAGGGCCTTAAAAGCCATCGTGTAAATTACCAATAAAGTATAACATATGCAAACATAACAAAATCACTTCCACAGTGACGATACTCCAATCATATGGATATTAGTCATAGAAACTAGAGGCTTTATGATATTTTTTTAAGTTTTTTTTAAAATCTAGATAGTCAGTCTGCACTTAAATATCAACCATTTTCCTTATTTTTTTGCTTCTTCCCTTAAAATTTATATGTATCCAATACATTTAATTGAGAAATGTATGTTTTTTATTATGCTGTATTTTCTTTTTATTTTTTAATTATTGTTTATATTTTCAATTAAAAGTGTACAAAATAAAATTACATTGCTGGTCTTGTAAGAGCTCTACGATTTTCCTAAATGTATCTATAACTGCAGCATTTCACCTATTTCAAGAAGTTGGATTCTGTTCATTTGTTTAAGACCACCTCAGATTTAAAGGCTACCTTATTGTACGTTTAAAGTGTATTATAACAGTGTGGTAGTTAATAAAACACTATTTTTTTTTTCTTTTGAGTTTGTTGTAGTCCGATGCATTTCAAATACTGCAGTGATATGCATAAGAAAGTCTGGCTTATTTTTCTTTAGCCTCTTATTTTTAGATTCTTGATTTCAGATGCTGGGATTGTAAACAAATATATTTACTTAAAAAGAGGTGTATAGAGGTGCTGGCAATTTAATTTTTCACTTAATGAATTTATTAAATATAACTTGAAAAAAGCTTAATTTCTTAGCTCACGTTGATTTGTATCAGTTTTATCAACACTATTTTGCAAAGTACTTTTTTGTTTCCCTTTTCAAAGCACTGCAAAGTATTTTGATTTAAGAGAATTCTGAATTTACATAAGTACTCCTGAAAATGATAATACAGGCAAGCTGTGGTAATCATGGCAGGTGGAAGCTATTCAGAAGGTTGTTTAGAATATGTGAGTTTCAGATGGTTATAGAGAATGAATATGTGTGAGTTAAAATGGCTATAGAGGAAGGGTGGTAGGAATGGGAAAGGCAGTGGAGTATTTCTCCGTGCATGCAGTGTTCGTGAGGTTTCCACTGTTTATTGTGCAGGCCAACTTGACACTGTCACAGTGCACAGGTCAACTCTAGGCACACACAGTAATCATGGACAGGTTTTCTAAATGACGCTTAAATTTAAGGTGAAAAGAACTGTTACTTAGAATGTAATGGAAGTCAATATTTTAAAGTTAAGAGGATCAGAATTTAAAGTAAGTTTAGATTAGCTTTCTATTAAGATTATAAGTAGAGCTTGCTTACTTGAACCACATATGGAGGCAGAAGGTAGGTCAGGTAGTGCTTGAGGGGACAGGAAGATCAAAGCCTTGGGTGTTCTGAGATGTTTCTTGCCAGGATCTGGGACTCCCCATTAGGTTACGCTGGCTGGCCAGCAATGCTCAGGCACCCCCCCAACCACCCACCCACCCACACACACACCTGGCATGGGGCGGGGGTGCGTTTCTACCTGGCGGGGTGGACTGCCCTACCTGGCTTTTTGTGGGTGTTTTGGGCACTCAGACTTGAGTCCTCATGGTTTTATGTAAGGTAAATACGTCGTTAACTGAATTATCCCTAGTGCCAAGATTTTCTTAAGTAATTGAAAATTGCAATTTAAGTTTTTAAAGCATTTTGACCCAAGGATTCCCAGGCATATTTTAAAGACTAAATGCCTAAATACATGTATTAATGGCCTTGAAAAGTGTTTGTGGGCTTTAGATATTTTGCTTAACAGGTAAAAATATTTGGCCTCTAGTGTAATGATTGTAATGTTTTTTATATTCTTTGAATGTTGGGTGTTTTGGAAACAGTATTTGAAGAATTGCTCTGAAGCCAAGTTCTTAGTTGTAAGCTGTGTATTAGTGGACAGAACCGTTTTCACTGTATACCCTTCAACAGTTTTGTCAGTTTTTACAATGGCTGGAGTTCATTCATACTGTGTGTATATACAAGTGCAATTATTCTGCTGAGCTGGATGTCTGCTGTACCTCGAAGATACCACTCAACGCTTTAAAGGGAGGTATACATATTACAAAGTAACTGCCTTATAACTTTGGCCTTCAAAATAGTGAAAGTGCTTTAATATATTTAAAACTCCATGTTAGATCAGCTGAAACGTATCTCATACTTTATAGGAAATAATTCGTGGGGCCAGCATGATGACTCAATATGTAAAGAAAGGTGCTTGCTACACAAGCCTGGCAGTCTAGGTTCAGTCCTGTGCCGGGAAGCGGTGAGGTTGAGGGAGAGACCCAGCCTTAGAAAGTTGCGACCTCCACATGCATGCACACAGAGCACCCAATCATGTGCATGCACTAACAATAAGTAAAAGGAAAATAGTTCTTAGCCAGTGTTGTCCACCAGGAAACCCCAGAAAGCATTTTCATTTTTTTCCGACCGCCTCATTCAGTCCAGTTGTTATAGCTGAAGATGACCTGCTTTTCCTGCCTCTGCCTCCCAAGTACTGGGATTGAAAGCTTTTTAGGGGGGGAATTGATTGTGTCTGTGCTACATGGCCATGGTGGAGGTTAGAGGACAACATTGTGTTGGTTCTCCTCCACCTGCACGTGGGTTCGAGGGATCAAACCGACTGTTGGGCTTTTGTGGAGAGCACTTTACCCTCAGCCACCAAAGAGATCCTGCCCCGCCCCCTTGACTTTTTGTTTTGTGTGTGTGGGCGTTTTGCCTCCATGAATGTCTGTACCACATGTGTGCCTGCTCCCAAGGAGGCCAGAGCTGTGTGTTGGAGCCTCTGGGACTGGAGTTACAGCTGTGGGCCAAAGTGTAGTTGCCAGGAATCAAAGCCAGTCCTCCGGAAAGCAGCCAGTGCTTCCAACTGCTGCTTTTCAGTGCTCTTAACTGCTCTTCTCTTTAGCTATCTGGAAAGCGTTTTTCTTAAAAGATAAGTTTATCTTATGTATATGAGTTCCCTGTCTTTGTGCACACTAGAATAGGGAGTCTCTGTTACAGATGGTTGTGAGCTATGTGGTTGCTGGGAGTTGAATTCACGACCTCTGTAAGAGCAAGCAGTATTCTTAACCACCAAGCCAGCTCTCCAGCATCCTGGAAAAAAATTTTTTTTTTTTTTTTTTTTTTTTTTTTTTAAGAAGTCTATTTGGAGCTGGAGAGGTGGCTTGGCAGAAAGAGCACTGGCTGCTCTTCCAGAGGACCTGGATTCAATTCCCAGCACCCACAAGGGAACTCACAAATATCTGTAACTCCAGTATCTGACACCTTCACAAAGACACATGCAGGCATAATACCAATGCAGATAAACTTTTTAAATTTTTTAAAAGTCTGTTTGACTAGGTTTATTTTTGACTAAATAGATGTGGGGGGTTGTTTGTTTTGGAGACAGCTCAAGTTGTGTTGGTATATATATAACCTTTGTTACAATCATTTAAAGTTCAGCAAGTGAAGGTGGGCGTGGTGGTGCACACCTTTAATCACAGCACCTGGGAAGCAGAACCAGGCCGATCTCTTTGAGATTGAGGCCAGCCTGGTGTACAGTGCGTTCCTGGACAGGCAGGGCTACATGGAGAAAGACTTGTCTTGAAAAACTAATAAGTAAAATCCAGTAGGTGAAACATCTAGAACTTTTGTATAAGAAACTATTCTTTGTATTCTATATATTTAATATTGCCTACAAAGATTGTATGCTTTTGTAAGCCTCCCAAAGAACCTAAATCAGCCTAATAAAGAAAGCGAAAGTATTGTAAGAACTAATAATAAATAGTATTTTGTGGGGAAAAAAAAAGAGCAGCAGGCACTCCCTTCAGAAATAATTGTAGTTTATCCCAGAACAGCGTCACTTTCCTAAGGTTTTTGTCACATTATGTACCTAATATTTGAATTAGAATTTTGAAATTTTGGATTTAAAAGTTGATATGCAGTATACTACAGTTCAACTGTTGTGGGGTTGGAAAGTATTTTCAATGTAAATTAACTGACTAGTGCTTAAAACTGCTATGAATAAGTAGTAAGTTTTGTGTGATAGCAGGAAACCAGTTAGTTGATACTCTGGGAACAGAATTTGATTAGTGGCTCATCTTTAATGTTAAGGTTAAATAGATTGGTCTCTCTTGCCTTGTTCATGTTCACACAACCAAATGTTTACATATGTATTTGCTGCATTTGCGAAGTGCTGTGGGAAATATCCATGATTTCTACTCCGCGTGATCATGAGCTTTCTCCCCAGAAAAAATAAAGTCATTCAAGTCCTGAATTTTCAAAACTACTTTTAAGCTGAGGACTAAACCATGGGAAACTAGCACACTCTAGGATGGTGAGGCTGGGAGAACAGCCGAGGGACACGCCCTCACACTATAGAACGTGGCAAGATGGTGGTAAGCATCATGGGCAGCAGGGAAAAGAAAAGGATGCTGGTCTTAGCTAGAGAGTAGCCTGCTAACTGAGTAGTCGCAGAATGGATAAAAAGTCTGATCATGGAGGGTGTGGGAAGATGTAGAGACAAGAACAGAGGAGTTTTTTGTTTTGTTTTTAGCAATATTCTTTATTACAGAAGAGTCAGCTGCTAGCGGGCCCCTCTCCAGTCTCTCTGTCCTCCCAATATATACATCCAGGGGAGTCAGAGGGCCATCATGGAAGAGGTGACTGGGTGAATTAAATATTTTCTCCAAATCCTTCTGGCTGTTACTGAGAACCTTTCGGTAGAAGAGGTAGGAACTTTTGCTCGCATCTCCAAGAGCTGTAATCCTCCTCTGTCACCTCACTAGTCCTGGTTGACTTGGAGAGGGCCTTCCACTCCCAGGGCTGCTTTTTCTTTCTGGGCAAGGCGGATCTGCTGCAGGAGTTTCCTGAGCTTCCTCCCAGACAGCATGATGAACAACAACTTCAGTTCCGTCCAGGACAGTTGATCACTCCTCCCGGAAGTGCCATAGATTTAAAGGTTAGGAGCTGATAGGTGAATTGTAACATAGAGACATTTTTTTAATGCTTGAGTACTGAGCAAATAATATAAAAATCAAAATGAAATTAAGCTGCCACCATTAAGTAATTTCCTTTTAACATGTAAGAGTTTTAAAGACATTTGAGTCTATAAAACAAATCTCCACAGTGTATCTATTTTCCAGGACAGCCAAGGCTAACAGAGAGACCCTGTCTCAGAAAACCAAACACCAAATAAAACCATTTTTCAGGCTGGTTGTGACATACCTTAAACCCCAGTACCCAGGAGGCAGAGGCAGGCAGATCTGAGTTCAAGGCCAGCAAGGGCTGGACAGTGAGACCGTCTCAAAACAATTTTTCGTGTTTTGTGATGCTTAAAATCAGAACCTTGAGTATACTACACAAGTACTTTGCCACTGAGCTGGATGATCTGCTTTTATATTTTTATTTTTGTTTTATGTGTATGGTTGAAGTATATTTTGTGTGAAAATTCTGGTTTTAAAAAATGTTCTAGGGGAAAGTGACGTTAAGAGCACTGGCTGCTATTTTTCTCCTCCCGTGGCCCCCCCCCCCCCCCCCCCGCCCGCTCCCCCAGGCAGAGTTTCTCTGTGTAATATTAGCTGTCCTGGAACTCTGTAAACCATGCTGACTTCAAACTCAGAGATCTGCTAGGCATGGTGGTGCATGCCTTTAGTCCCAGCACTCAGGAGGCAGAGGCAGGCAGGTCACTTTGAGTTCGAGGCCAGCCTGGTGTACAAAGTGAGTCCAGGACAGCCAAAGATACACAGAGAAACCCGGTCTAGAAAAAAAAACCAACAAACAAACCAAAAAACCAGACAGAAAAACCACCGCCACCGCCATGTGGCATGTGCTGGCTGTTTTTACAGAAGACTCTGGTTTGATTCCCAGTGTCCACAGCTGCTCACAGCCACGTGTAATTGCAGTATCGGGGAGTTTGGAACCCTGTTAAGGCCTCGGTACACTGCCTCCTACTGTGCCCCTACATAAATGCAAGCAAAACTGGGATGGATGGCCTTGGTCTTGGGTGACTAGTAGGGGATTGTGGGTCCCATGTTTTCTGACCAACTCTTGGCATGTAGCTCTGCTCTCTTAGTCTGCTTCATAGAAGTTGTAGGCGTGATGACGTCCCTCCGTCAGCTGACATTTGCGATCATGTTATATAGTCAGTACTCAGAGTAAAATGATCATCTTATGATTTCTACTCTGCCTGTTCTGGGTAGAGGCTAATCATGACTACAGTTACCTTTCTGGCTTTAGCAAAATTCGGTGTGGTTTCTCTAGTTTCATTACAACGGTACGGTCCCTTTATTTAAAGAGTTAGGAAAAGGCTAGTTTTTGTTTGCCTCTCCCCTTGAACATGATCCTTTAAGAGTTAGAGCATACCCCTGTTAAGTGTCCCCAGATGTGGCATCTGGAATGTCTACCCCCAAGCACAGGAGAGCCTAAGTGTGCCCTGAGGCTACTTGCTCAGCACAGTTCGTGAGGACACCTAGTAAACTTTTATGGCATTCACAGAAAACAGAGGACTTGCCTTGTTTACACTCTGGTGTTGAAGTTGAGGGTTACTTGATAGGCCAAATTGAAGAAACAATACCCCTAAAAAAATGCTTCTGGGGTTTATGTTACCGGCCAAAATCTAAATCAACTCTTATTGGGAGTCAGTGAGTCAGCCCCAAAATGGAAACTAGAAACCATGAAGCTGTAACCTAGCGACAGACCTACTTTTTGTTTTTTCGAGACCAGGTTTCTCTGGTTTGACTGTCCTGGACTCACTCTGTAGACCAGGCTGGCCTCAAACTCATAGAGATCCACCTGCCTCTGTCTCCTGAGTGCTGGGGTTTAAGGCCAGGACAAACCTACTTTTTAAACAGCTGGTTAAGAGGAAAAAAAGGAATCTACCTTTGAAGATACTTGCAGATGCAAGGAAGAAAGGGTAGTAGTAGGTTTAAATGCCACCCAAACCAAAGAGAGTGACATCTGGGCCCTGTGGATGGTCCAAAGGAAGATAAAGGAAAGGGTTTCTGGGACAATTTTTGTGTTCCAGAATTGAAGTTTAGGGCGGGGAGGGTGTCTGAGAGGGCAGAGGCTGAGAGGAAAGAAGAGTTGACAGCATTGGTGGGGCGTGGAGGAGGCCACTGGTTTAGGATGTGCTGGGGAGTGGTGGTGGGCTTGGCCCCACCTCCTGATGGTGCGGGACCTCCAATTGGCAATTGAGAAGTGAAGAAGTTTGCTACAGCTACCGGCAGGAAGTCTTAAGATGACTCTAAGCTGGCCTTTTGGTTTCCAGTCCATTGTGTTCACTCTTGGGTTTGTTTGTTTGTTTGTTTTAATGCTTTTCCCATAACTCTGAGAGCTCCTAGCAAAGTCGCCTGCAAGTTTAAATTCCTTCCTTAATTTGCCCGGAAGAGTAGGCAGGGTCATGGCTCCCCAAAGGTTGGGAGCCTGGCTACAGAAGGGTTGTGTCTCTCTGCCAGGCTCATCACTGAGCTCCATGAGTCAGCAGCCCTTTGTTTTTAGCAACACTCTCCTGCCTCAGTCTCCTGTTGACCTACCAGCAGGCAACTAGGTGAGAGGTGTGGCTTGTGGTATTATTGCCCTCTTTTGAAAGAGTGACCCACACATTCCGATTCTCCCAGTCGTGACTAGTCAGTATGCCTTTTGGTTTCTGCCCCATGTTTTATTTTATTGAAAATAAATATTTTATTTTATTGAAAATGCTGATGAAGTCAACATTGGCAAAGCATGGAAGCCTTCACATACTGCTATCACGCAGGGTGTCCAGATCAGGTGGCTTTTCTCCCAGAGGAATAGTACACACACCCCACCCTACCCCCACCCCCACCGCCATGACCTACTTCCGCCTAAGCTGCTTTTCCTAAAGTTTCCACAGCTTCCAGAACAGCACTGATGACTGCACACATTCAAAACGGGAGCTTGGTTGGGTGGTGGTGGTGCACGCCTTTAATCCTCAGTGCTGAGGAGGCAGAGGCAGGCGGATCTCATGAGTTCAAGACTAGCCTGGCCTACAGAGCAAGTTCCAGGACTGCCAAGAGAAACCCTGTCTCAAAAAACAAACAAAGCATGAACTTGTGGAGGGGTTTCATATTCAAATTACAGCGTCATTTTATTACACTTTGTTTATCCAGTCACCAGTTGCCGGGTATTTGGGTCACCTTTTGTCACTGTGAGTGTGGCTGCTATGTGTATTTGTGTACAAGTCTTTGAATTCCTGTTTCAGCCTCTTGGAAATATACTTCAGAGTAGAATTGCTGGATTTATTGTGCTTTTGATTTTTTTATTTTTTTTTTTTTAACTTTTTTGAGACAGGGTTTCTCTGTGTAGTCCTGGCTATCCTGGAACATGCTCTGTAGACCAGGCTGGCCTTGAACTCAGAGATCTGCCTGCCTCTGTCTCCTGAGTGCTGGGATTAAAGGTCTGTGTCACCACCACCCAGCTGCACTCTTGATTTTCAGAGAAAACCAGAACCTTTTTCTGGATTCCAAGATGTATGGTCAGCCGTGGCCCTGTGCCGGCTTGGCCTGCGTTGTGTTGTTCCCATTGACCCTGTGTCTCTTGCCCTAGGGAGACCAGAAGCCCCAGCCAGCAAAACAACCTGTGGAAAGATCTGCAGCCCTTCACAGAGCGAGAGAGAGCTGCTGATTGGCTAGAGAGCGGATCTGGTCTTGGTTCCCATCCCAGGGAGCACCAGGCATAGATAACAGTCACCAGGCTGAGCTCAAAGCAAAGAGCTTTCTGTATATCTCCCTGGGCAGCTCACTCCCTCCGCCTTACTCAGCTGGACTAGGGCGTGTGATGCTCACCCATGTCTCTAGCTCTTGGCTTGCTTGAAGGCACCTAAGGACCCTTGTGTTTCTCACATGTGTCCATGTCACCACAGCTGCTTTCCCTTGATAAGCCTGACCTTGGGGGGGGAGGGTGGCATAGGGGCAGTGACACATGCCAAAACTTGAAAAACTTTTCTTGAGAATGACACCGGTCAGCTAAATGCAACCATGTTTCACTGATTTAAAATTTTTTTTTTCAACGCCAAGATGATTATTGCTTAGCTGCAAAGTCTCAAGTAAAATTTGAACTTTATGAAGAAAACTTCTGAGTAGAATCAATGATAATAAATGAAGACTTAATTTCCCCAGCACATTACATATCTCCTATGGCATTTGTGTGGTGACCCTGAGATAGCAGACCCAAGCTTTGTTTGAACAGTATTTTGTCTCTTTATGTTAATGGAAGGTTTCTTTGTTTGTTTGTTTGTTCTTGTTTTTTGTTTTGTTTTGTTTTGTTTGAGACAGGGTTTCTCTGTGTAGCCTTGGCTGTCCTGGACTTGCTTTGTGGACCAGGCTGGCCTCGAACTCACAGAGATCCGCCTGCCTCTGCCCTTTGAGTACTGGGATTACAGGCATGCACCAACAAGCCCAGCTAATGGCAGGTTCCTTTTCTTCAGTGCTTGCATGTTAATTCAAGCTTTCATCAAAGAGGACGACATATCTAAATTCACCAGCCCTGTCCTAGACTTGTCTCTACCTTCGTCGGGGTCTCACTCCAGGAAGATGTGCACAGATCTGACTCCTTTCCATGCTCTTTGTATGCACGCATCTCCATGCTGACGTCTGTAACGGGAGAAGCTTACAGTTAGGAAAACTTACCCACTTTTTCTTTTCTTTGTGAAACCCACAATAGTTTCCATTCCCCCTTTTAATTACATTTTCTCTTTGGTTTGGGTAAGCAGACCACATTGCTTGCTGCCTAAATTATTTTCCAACTACCAAATTGCTATGTCCCTGACAATTTCCCCAAATCATCTCCCCCCGTGTTTTCAGGCAAGCTGTCTTTTACAATACTCTTTATGATGACATAATTATGACATCAGTGGCTACACTTTTCATTAGAAATGCATACTGATTTTTTTTTCCCTCTGCTTCAAAATAGCTAAAGTAGTTCTTGGGCATTAAAAGATTCTATCAACACAGCCAGGGCGGTGGTGGTGCACAGCTTTAATCCCAGCACTTGGGAGGCAGAGGCAGGTGGATCGCTGTGGGTTCAAGGCCAGCCTGGTCTACAAAGAAATCCAGAGAAAGTGAAGTTTCTCTGAAGGAAACCACTAACTTCAACCTCCGGGGATGCCTCTCTGTTTCTGATTGTTTAGGATTGGTGACTTCCTTGCCCACTTTTGAATTCTTCTGCAAAACAGGTGTTATGAAACGTTAATGCTCAGTAACTCTTATTTTAATGTACCTTGTCGAAATCAGATCTCTTTGGAGATGTGTAAATGGCGTCTGTTGTTAGTCATTACTTAGCAGATGATTGACTGCCCTAGAAAAATTATTTCTCTCCTTTTTTGTCAAGAGCTCAAAATAATAGACACTATGACAGTACAGATGGCTAATGGGTATTGGAAACCTGAAGATGGGACGTGTGTGTGTGTGTGTGTGTGTGTGTGTGTGTGTGTGTGTGTGTGTGTGTGTGTGTGTACAGAAAAGAGTTTCTACATTAATATATGATCTCACCCAAACCTTCATATTTCTTAGAGGAACTAGGCATGTGAGGATTTTCTTGGATAGGCTGGTTGGTTTTCCCCCTCTGATTTCACTATGGTTTTGTATCTTTCGCTATGATTTACAGGCTTGGTTTTCATTTCAAATTTGAAACGTGAGACTTAGTCCCTCAGTGGTCTTAATTCTCAGTGACAGGATCCACTTACCAAAATCACTCTTACTTAGTAGCCCAGAAGTGTGCAGGAAGACATAGGAAGGTACATGGCGAGCCATGAGGATGGAATCTGGTGGCAGGGAGACCCTGGGTCTTTGTCCATTAGCACTGGTGAGCTGATGAAGAAAGGCGTGTCTTCTGAGAGCTCTTCATAATGAAGCGAAGGCAGGCAGAGTCCATCAAGGCCTTGCCAGAGCCAGTGAGCTTTCCCCACTCCGACTGTCTGGTTCCCTTGTAAAACTTCTGATAGAAAGTATCCTGAGAAGTATCTTCTGAACAAATTATGACTTTAATTTTTTTTTTTTTTTTTTTTTTTTTTTTAGTTTTTCGAGACAGGGTTTCTCTGTGTCATAGCCCTGGCTGTCCTGGACTCCCTGTGTAGAGCAGGCTGGCCTCGAACTCACAGTGATCCACTGGCCACCACACCCAGCTAAATTATGACTATTTTAGTGGAATTATACTTATGTAGATCAATTTCATGGCCCCAAATCACATTTGCCATCGGGAGTAATAGAGACTTATGCTTTTCAGATTCTCCTGTGTTCACCCCCACCTTCTCTCTCTGTCTTTCTTTCTGCCTTTCTTTCTCTTTCTCTTCCTCTATATCCCCACCTCTTCTCCCCCAACTCTCGCTCTCCCCGCCCTCTATCTCCCTCCACTTGCCTCGTAAACCTTTTCCTCTCCCCACCTCCCTCAGGGTCTAACATTATAGCCCAGGATAGTCTGGGAGAAATTATGAACCCCAAGATGGGCTTCAACCCACAACAATCCTGAGATGGTAGGAGTGCACCATCAAACCAGTTTCATTCCCGCCCGCCCCCCCAGATTTTGTTCATTGAGTACACATTTCCCTGTCCTTTCAGTGAAGCTAAAGGGTTAAAATGCTATAAGGATTATTTTATATAGTCCTTTACATCTGACATGAGAATGACACAGGTTTCGAGAAGTACAGAATAACATTGCACTTCTGAAACTCTGGGAAACAGTAATTCCTTTTCAGTGCAAAAGTTACTAGGTGCACACAGAATGCTACATGATAGAACAGGCACTGCTGAAGCCAGATCTGAGGTCCACAGGAGCCTTCCTGGATGAGTGGCAGAGTTGCTGATGGTAAAGTGTTGGGTGGCCCATAGGCATAAGGTTATTGTGTAATTCTAATGCTGATTTCTATACACCTCCTCCCATCTCTTGTTGCAATCCTTGTTCTGAGAATCTCTTGCCTCAATGTTGTGTAAACACTGCTCCCCAACTGTCCCCTGATAATCCAATAAAATGGGTTGCAGCCAGTTGCTGGAGCAGGGAAGAGAATAGAGCTGGACTTCCTGCTAGCCAGGGGAGGAGGAGTTAGAGGAGGAAGTAGGGGATTCAGCCATAGGCAGAGATCCAGGAGACATCAGGAGAGAGGACCTGGAGCAGAGAATACCATTAAGTGCAAGCATCTCAGGGATTTATGCTGGGAGGAAGCCAGACGAGTATAGAGGCCAGCCTGGTCTACAAAGTGAGTCCACGACAGCCAAGGCTACACCGAGAAACTCTTGTCTTGAAAAACAAAAACATCAAAGCAAACAAACAAAGAATAGAGCTAAAACCACTCAGGATTGTGCTCTAAAGCTCAATAAACAAACGATATAAATGAGTCTTAATTATTTGGGTGCTAGCTGGGTTAAAAGCTGAGAGACAAACAGTATTTTATAAAAATAGCTTTAACAGCGGGTCATTCTGGTTGCTGAGGCAAGAGCTGTTCAAATTGTAGGCCAGCATGGTGTCACAGAGTTCAAGGCCATCCTAGAATATTAGAGGGACCCTATTAGGGAAAGAAGTTTGTTAAGTAGAGGTAATGCCTAATTAACCAGAGGAGCTTGCATGTCTATTTTTCTTAGCACTATTTCCTCGGGCTGTTTTGGAACCTTTTTTTGGTGCAGAAGTGTGCCAGTAAATATTTGTTGCACGATCGAAGAGAGTTGTGTGGTGCTTTGAGTGGGAATGACCCCTATAGAGTAGTATATGATGGGTGTGGAACTGTTTTAGAAGGATTAGGAGGTGTGGCCTTGTTGGAGAAGGTGTGTCACTGGGTGTGGGCTTTGAGGTTTCAAAAGCTCAGTCAGGCCCAGTGTCTTTCTCTGACTGCTGCCTTAGGATCAGAATGTAAAGTTCTCAGCTGTGTCTCCAGCACCATGCCTATCTGCTTGCCACCATGGTGCTAATGGTCTAACCCTTTGAAACTGTAAGTAAGCTTCCAACTAAACACTTTCTTTATAAGAGTTGCCTTGGCCATGGTGTCTCTTCACAGCATCAAACAGTGACTAAGATGGGCTACTAATGTGTTGTCCTTCCAAAGAAACATGCCGATATCAGACCATTTGGAGTCTGATGACCCTTAACCCAATGCAGATATTTTGGGAAGCTTTAAACTAAAAGTCCCTAAGCTCCTGCATGCCATCATCACTGTAGGAATTCAGAAAGGAAACCTGCAAGGAGGTAAGTGCTGCTTCCATCCCAAGCCTTTTTTTTTTTTTTTTTTTTTTTTTGAATGGCTTTGAGCTGTCACTGAAAGTATGTGGTGCTCTGTGAATGCAGTAGCGATCCTGAGGGACACCGATGATCACTGGCCCCAAGTGAGCCTCAGCCCTGATTCTGAGCCAGAGAGAAAGCCACAGCAAAGACAAAGCTAACGTGAGCTCTGCTTCCCTTCATCGGGAGACGTTCTTTTCTGGGGCTCCATAGGCTTTTCTCAGACTGTTAGTGAGCTAAGAGGAGGCGTGAACGTGTTTGCGCTGTTCTAAAGAGAACTCACTAATTTACTCCTTTCTCTTGGTGAAGATGTTAGAAGTGGTCCCGCAAATTGGTAATGTCCTTAGAGCAGTAGAGAGAAATGCCTGAGAGGTCACAGTGACTTGCTCAGTTTTGACTCTAGTTGTTTTTGCAGTGATCACTTGGCAGGAAAGGGGTGACTTTTGGGGGGGTTTCCAGTGAGAAGGATTCTCCTAGGAGTCCTTCCTCTATTGTGCCTTACTTTTTTTTTTGTTTTGTTTTGTTTTAAACTTTTTATTGGTTCTTTGTGAATTTCACATCATGAACCCCCATCCCACTCATCTCCTCCTCCCTTTGCAACCTTCCCTTCAACAGAGGGGGGAAAATCTCATTGTGGAAGCTGTGACGTGTCACAGTGTGTCCCACAGTATGCTCTTTTGTCCACACTTCTTTGTTTGCAAAGGTTTATTGCAATGCCTTGTTGGCCTGGTATGAGGCCTTTGGCTTCTGCTGCTCTGTTGATACCAAATCTCACTGGGACTCCTTTTGGATATTCTGTTGTTGCCCTGTGTCATGGAGATGCTGTAGTTTTGGATTTGTAGGACCAGCCCCTTTGTGCTCTCAAGCACTTCATCAATGGGGTAGATGTTGAGGTAAGCTAATTCAAAGCCCTGGATGTGGGACTGGGAGATACCTGAGCTGGTCAGCCCTCCAGTTCTCTGGCTCTCATGCCCTCAGGGCCAGCTCTCCTGCCTGCCATAGATAGTAAGGGACAGGGGAGGGAAGGGACAGCTCTCCCGAGTGTTGCAGCAGGTGAGGAGCAGGGCCAGCTCTCCTGCTCTGATGACCTTGGGGCTAGCTCTCCTGCCTGCCATTGGTAGCAAAGCACGAGAAGAGGGTGATTATCTCTCCCTGCCCATGTCACCGCATGGCAGACAGTGGCAGGACCAGCTCTCCCATGTTCATGGCCTCAGGGCTGGCTCACTGCCCACTCACCCCCCACCACGGTCAGGTCTACTGTGTTGCCCAGGTAAGGATGAAGGCACACTCTTTCAAGTGTTGCAACTGGTGAGGGGCCGGAACAGCTCTCTTCGTGACCCCAGGGCCAGGTCTCTCACCTGCTGCAGGTGGTGAGGGGCAAGGTGTTTCCCCCTCATCCATGCCACCACACAGGAGGCAAGTGATAGGGTCAGATAGATCTCCCACACTTGTACACCCTCCCCCAAAGTCTGGCCAGCTCATCCACAACTCCTGCAATATGTGTGGCCCAATCTCCTGAGTACTGCAGCTGGCTAGGGGTGGAGCCAGCACACCAGCACTGGACTGGTGGTGTGGTGGTGTCTCAGGCTAGGTTTTTAAGGAAATGTTAGGCGACTAATCGTTCAAATGTCCACAGGTCAGAGCACTGAGCATAGGCATGGCCTCTCTCCTCTCCTCCACTCGCTGATGCATACCTGACACAGCAGCCACACCTGCAAGGCACCTGCTGATGCACATGTGACACAGCAGCCACACCTGCAAGGCTTCTAGGGGCAGGTGTTATCCCTGACTTTTAGCCACCCCACGTGATGAATCAGTTTGCAGGAGGTCTGCATGAGAAAAACTCCGTGCTGGGTAAACTTTCTGTCTTTCGCCAACTGCAAGTGTCAGGAGGTATTGAGTTCGCTTGTCACATTTCTTCAAATGGAGGAGAATTATGTAACCAGTAAACATCAGTCAGTTCTTGTTCCTCTGGGGTAGAAAGGTGTTAAACATGATTTTAGTGCAGAGATACCATGGAAAACCTTTTTTATTTTTTAGAGACAGGATCTCATGTGTCCCAGAATGTATCTTTCCTTGCTATGTAGCTGAGAATGACTTTGCCCCCTTTTTTTGTTTGTTTGTTTTGTTTTTTTGGGACAGGGTTTCTCTGTGTAGCCTTGATTATCCTGGACTCACTTTGTAGACCAGGCTGGCCTCAGACTCACAGAGATCTGCCTGCCTAAGTGCTGGGATTAAAGGCGTGCGCCACCAAGACTGGCCTGACTTTGCTTTTTTTTTTTTTTTTTTTTTTTTTTTTTTTTTTTTGGTTTTTCGAGACAGGGTTTCTCTGTGTAGCCTTGGCTGTCCTGGACTCCCTTTGTAGACCAGGCTGGCCTTGAACTCACAGCAATTCACCTGCCTCTGCCTCCTGAGTGCTGGGATTAAAGGCGTGTGTCAGCACCGCCGGTGACTTTGCAATTCTTAAACCGAGCAAACAAACAAAATCACAAAAGAGGTTGATTTATTCTTGTTAGTGTGCATGTGCCACACCCTTAAAGAAAAATGACTCTCCCTTTCCCAATAGACAGAAACTGTCGATAAATAGCTCAATGGCTAGTGGTGGATCTTCATGGGCCCCTCCCCCACCCGCGCTGGGACTTTGGCCCGATCTTGCAAAGGTCTTGCCCGAGTAGCCGCAGGCGCTGTTCGGTCGTGCGTGCAATGGCACTGCCATGTCCAGCAACCGTTTCACTGCAGACATTCGCTAGCCCTGGGTTTTACGATCTTTCTGCCGCTCCCTTCTCTGATGGTTACTGAGCTGTGCGGGGTTGAATGTGGTACAGATGTTTGATTTAGAGACGAGCACTCCACGGCCTCTCACTCTCTGCATGCTGACCAATTATGTGCTTCTGTGTTAATCAGTATTTGCTGCAAAAAGAAGCTTCTTGGATGAAGGCTGAGAGATGCGCTAATATAGGATACAAAGATAAAGGCTTAGGGGAGTGTTCCTTACTATGTCCATCCAACAGAACAAAAAAATTCTTAGGTTCTCCACAGGACCTCCGACCTAGCCAGCCTCCCGTATTTTTGCCAACTTAATAGTACCAGGCATGGGTTTTTGTGGGGTGGAGCAGGCTCAAATCTAATTAGGAAGTGGTTGGTTGCTCCGCTAAGGCCAAGTGTTAGTGCTGTTGTTGTATCAGGGACACCATCTTACTTCTTGTAGCCTGGAGGGCTCAATAGTTGGGTAACCGTGTTGATTGCTTTTCTCTCCTGGTAACAGAGAAGCTTTCAGCTCAGCACAAGCTTCATTTTGCCATGTCCTGTGATGTCTTCAGCAGTATGGTTTTGCCATCAAGAGTAATACCCAATAATCTGTGATTTGGCAGGATGGGGAGGGGGGGAGTGTAATGGGACCCCCGGACCAACAACTGTAAAAGAAGTAGTTTTTTTTTTTTATTAATTTATTCAGATTACATCTCAATTGTTATCCCCTTGCTTGTCTCCTCCCATTCCTCCCTCCCTCCTTCTTTCACCCTATTCCCCTCCCTAGGTCTGTGACAGAAGGGGACCTCCTCCCCTACCATATGGTATAGCCTATCAAGTCTCATCTTGTTTTGTTTTGTGTTTTGGTGTGGTTTTTTTTTTCTTTTCTTTTCTTTTTTAGCTGTTTCAATGGGGTAAGATGAAATCTCAAAAGTAGTTTTAATTTGCGTTTCCCCAGTGGCTAAGGAAGTTGAAAATTAAAAGACAATATTTCTTAGTCATTTGCCATTGCTTCTTTTGACAAGTCTCTGTTTAGTTACACCCTCTCAGTTTTTGTCTGTTTTCTTGATATTTAGTTTTTTGAGTTCTTTATATATTTTAGACACTACTCCTTTGCTTATGTATATCTGGAAAATAGGTTTTTTGGGGGGGCTATTCTGTAGGCTTCCCCTTCACTTGGGATGATGACATCCTTGCCTCTTTCCTTCAAGATGGCCAAATCCTGCCTTGCACCCAGCAACCTAAATGACTGTTATGCTACTTCAGGAGGCTGTGTGCTTGGGGCCTGCATGGGGTCTGCTTATAAGGCCAGCAATTATAATGTCACCATAATTGAAAGAAAAGGAAAAGCTGAAAAAGTAAAGTCCTATATAATGCTCTTTTCACAAAACTCATTTAAAATGGGAGAGTTACCACAAACACTTTAATTCTACCAGAGATCACTGGCAAAAGCTTGTTGCTGTACCTGCAGAAGGGCTCTGCTTTTACAGCAGTTTAGGGACAGACCACGACATAGACAGTGCTGGGATTAGTGCTTGCTCTGGAAGCACATACCACTAAGATTGCTGGGATTGAAGGTGTGTGCCACCACACCTGGCACCCCAGCAGTTTTTTATTTGTTTTGTTTTGTTTTTTGTTTTTCGAGACAGGGTCTCTCTGTGTAGCCTTGGCTGTCCTAGACTCACTTTGTAGACCAGGCTGGCCTCGAACTCACAGCGATCCGCCTGCCTCTGCCTCCCAAGTGCTGGGATTAAAGGCGTGCGCCACCACCGCCCGGCCCCAGCAGTTTTTTAATTGTTCAGGATTCAGGATTATTTTTGCTATTCTGGAACTTTTGTGTCTCCATATGAATTTCGATATTAATTTTTCAATTTCTGTGAAGAATTGAGTGGGAATTTTGATGGAGATTGCATTGAATCTAAACATTGCTTTTGGTCATTTTTCACAATATTAACCTTACCAATCCGTGAAGGTGGGAGGCTTTTTTGATCTTTTGGTATCTTCTTTCGTGTCTTTCTTCAGCATCTTAAAACTTTCATTATAGAAGTCCCCCTCTTCTTAGATTTTCTTTTTCTTTTTCTTTTTCTTTTTTTTTTTTTTTAAAAGATTCACTTATTATGTATACAGTACTCTGCCTGCATGTATTCCTGCAGCCAGAGGAAGGTATCAGATCACATTATAGATGGTTGTGAGCCACCATGTGGTTGCTGGGAATTGAACTCAGGACCTCTGGAAGAGCAGTCAGTGCTCTTAACTGCAGAGCCATCTCTCTAGCCCCTCTTAGATTTTCTGATGGCCCATCTTGGCTGTCAACTTGACTGCATCTGGATCAACGAAAACACAACTGCTGGCCACTCCCACAACAAGACATTTCCGTATAGGACTACCTGAAGGAGGAAGACCCGGCCTTACACTGTGGGTGGCACCTTCTGGTGGCAGCCCTTAGAAAAGACAGGAAAGAAAGCAATGCCTTTTGCCTGCTTAGCCCCAGTCTTGCTGGCAAATTCATCTATCCTGTTGCTGTGGCATTCCTTCACCAACATTGGAGGCAACTCCTTCAGAATTCGCATGTGGACTGAGGATCAGAAGCTCTCAAGGGGCTCTCCAGGCCCACAGTGCTGGATCCGGCCTGCTGCCACATCGAAGCTGGACTCAACAGTTATTGCATCGTTGGCCTCTACAGTGTGAAGTAGCCACAATTGGACTACCAGGGTCACATCTAATAAATCCCTTTTGAATATATATGACCGGGCGTGGTGGCACACTCCCAGCACTGGGGAGGCAGAGGTAGGTGGATCACTGTGAGTTCGAGGCCAGCCTGGTCTACAAAGCAAGTCCAGGACAGCCAAGGCTACACAGAGAAGCCCTGTCTTGAAACCCTCCTCCCAAAAAAAAAAAAAAAAAAAAAGCCCAAAACAAAACAAAACACGAATATATATGTATACACACACACACTAAAAAACCAAAACAAAACAAGAATATATATGTGTACACACACACACACACACACACACACACACACACACACACTCACACCTTATCAGTTGTTTCTCTACAGTACCCTAGTTACATAGATCTATTCCAAGATACTTTATTTATAAAAATATTTTGAGGCTATTGTAAGTGAGACTGTTTCCCTGATTTCTTTCTTGATATGTTTGTCATTATGTAATGTTGTGTGTGTGTGTGTGTGTGTGTGTGTGTGTGTGTGTGTGTGTGTGACTTTTGTTTCTACACTAGGACTTGTGTATATCCCCTTACCCCCCACCCACCCAGAGACAGAGTCTTACTGTGTAGCATTGGCAGGCTGGGGGATCACAGAGATCTACCGGCCTCTGCCTCCCAAAGGCTGGGTTAATCTATTAGGGGCCGCCATACCTGGCTTCATCTGAAGTAGTTTGTTGGTTTTGTCTTTCGTCTTTCAGCACAGGCATGTATGGTGTTTAAGAGAAAGTAAGTTGTAAGAGGGTTGAGACCTTTTCTTCTGAGGACCTGGTCTGAAGGCTGAGGGTTCCATTGCTGGTCTGCTGTTGAGAGCCTGCTACGGTCTGTGCAGACAGACATCATCCAAGAGTCAGCACACCCCTTGCTGGTCCTGTCCTCTATTGCCTTCTGATAAGATTTTTCACGTCCACCTGATCTACCACGTGCACGCTCTGATCCCTTGGCGACTGGGTGCAGGAGATCTTGGGAAGCCAGGTGTGTCCTCAGGAGCCCTATGGGGACAGGAAGCTCAGAGCCTGCTTGGGATCCTAGAGGGGCTGGGTGGCTTTATAGTGTGGAGACAGGGGACACTGGAGGAGCTGGGGGGTCTGGCAGCCCCTGGAGCTAAGTCCTGGGGCAGCCCTGAGGTCTGTGATGTGAGGCAGAGTGATGCCTACCCCCCAACCCCCACCCCCCCTAGACTTTGAGAGCTAGATCACAGAAGAAAAGGAATGGCTGCAGGGTGGGACAGAATGGAGCCCACCTGATGGGTGGGGGTGGAGTGGGGGGGGCTCAGGGGGGCTGAGGAGTTCTATGGGGGAAGGGAGGAGCAAGGCTTATCCACTTGTCCACAAACTCAGGGAAGGGCAGTCCTGGAGGAGTTGGTCTGTCCGTCGGTCACTTCATTCAATACTTACTGAGCAAACAGATGTATTGACATAGTCACAGGTACTTACTTTCTTCCATGGATTATAATCCAGTCTTCATTTGCGGCTCAGTTGGTTCCAGCTGGGGCAGCGGAAGCATTTGTCCAGATGCTTCTGATAGAAGGGAGGTGTGGCTGTGGATTCTTTGAAGCCCTTTACTGTGCCTTCGCCCTTCGCTTCCTTTTCCTGACTTGACGAGCACACGACACTACAGATTCTTCTGATGTCTCTTAACTCACTCTTGGGGCACATTTACTTTTTTAAGGAGAGCTGGTCCCCTTGACCTAAGAATTGGACATTTAGAACCAGGATCTGGATACAAGGGTGCTGTTGTTATTGGGGTGTCATCATATCAAAGTGTTCTCAGGAGATACTCCTAGGAAGTATGCAATGCTACTTCATACACGCATGCACACACGCACGCACACACGCACGCACACATGCACACATGCACGAACACACACTCTGTCTGTATTGCCAGAGAGCTTCCAGTTCCAATCCCAACTGTCACAGCTCCTTCTAGCCTTTCATTTTTTCCTATTTAGGTTCTGTGAGACTTCTGACTCTTTTCTACTTACAGTGTATTTCCTATTTTTTCAACTCCACATGCATTTACCAAATGCTAGCGCAGGCCCTCCGATATCTCGGGCTCCACTCCATGAAGACACTCTGCCTTTCTCTTCTTGGTGGCCCAGATTGCCTTCACCTAGTAAACTCTGAAGGAAAAAGGCTTCTTTTTTCTTCTCAAGGACTTCCCGAAAATGTTCCAAGGTACAGTCCCACTCAAACCACGAGCAAGAGTGTGGCTGAGAGGTGGTTGTCTAAACAGAAGTTAGAAGTTAGGAAGGGAGGTCACTCTGTGAGGCTCAAGCCACAAATGTCCACTGCACCACACAGTGAGTCAGTCATGTGACCATGCTGGCTGAAGGCAGGAGGAAGGACACCGTGAGGGGCAGGAAAGGAGAACCAGGTTAACATAAAGGCCATGGGTGGCTCATGCCATAACTACATCACTTAGGAAGCTGAGGCAGGGGGTTTGCTGTGAGTTTGAGGCAAGCCTAGGAATATTTAGAGAGTTCGAGGTCAATGTGAGCTTCTAAAAGTAAATAAATAAATAACCAAACACATAAATAAATAAATACATAAATCCTGTTTCAGCGGGGAATGATGGCACTCCGGAGATGGATCTCTGTCAGTTCGAGGCCAGTCTAGTCTACAAAGCAAGTCCAGGACAGCCAAGGCTACACAGAGAAACCCTGTCTGGAAAAACCAAAAAATAAAACAAAACAATAAAAAGCAAAGAAACAAAAATCCTGTCTTACTCCCGCCTCCACCAAATAAAAAAAATATAGTTCACATGAAAAATAAAGTTGTCCAGTTATTTCACTATTATTGTCAGACTTGTTAATTTAAAATTTTTAAAGATTTGTTTTATGTTTAATCATGTGCACTGTGTGTGGATATGCATGTGAGTGCTGGTGCCATAGAGGTCACGAGAGGGTGTTGGAGCCTCTTGGAGCAGGAATAACAGGTGCTTGAGGACAGGCTGAGTTGGGTGCTGGGAAACTAAGCCCAGATCCTCTGCAAGATCTATAAGAGCTCTTACCCACCAAGCCATCTCCCCAGCTCCCAGGGCTGTGGATTTAAGAGGAGATAAAGATGTAGAAATGAGTAGCAGACTAACGCTCCACATTTGTCCTAAAACCATGATTTTCCTTTGTCACCGTGCTTCCTTCCAGTAGGATACTCTCCCTAAGATTTGGGCAGCTGTCCCCTTGTGACCAGGACTGCCCCATGGGAGGGAAGGTCCAGCCAGGCTCTCTTAACATGCTGCCAGTAGATGCCCAAGATCACGTTTCCTTATGCCCAACACTATCAAGTGATTGTGGCATCAGGCTTCTCTCTGTAGTAAAAGCTCAGTTTCACTTTACAAGTTTTGAAAGCGCAGAGCAGCCTACCTGAAGCTCCAGCTAGCTACACAGGAGGCTGGGGGGGGGGGGGTCACCTGACTGAGTCTAGGACAGTGGTGTTAGGTTTCAGACCAGGACAAGTGGCTAAGGTACCTCTTTAACATACCTAAGTGCACTTGGCCTCCAGGCTTTCCCAGAATCCCTCAGTCCCTACCTGTTGCTAGCTGTGGCTGGCATACTCTGCCCTTTTCCCTGAACTTTGTAGGCCAGTGACTGCCCCCCTGCCCCATGTGCTCCCTGCATTTCTCTCTCCCTGCATGTACATCCCCACCCCCAGTTGCAGAGTTGCGGGGTGAACCTGCCTTTTTTACTTTTTGTTTTTTCAAGACAGGGTTTCTCTGTGTAGCCCTGGCTGTCCTGGACTTGCTTTGTAGACCAGGCTGGCCTCGAACTCACTAGCTGGCCTCTGCCTCCCGAATGCTGGGACTAAAGGCATGTGCCACAATGTCAGGCTCCATAAACTCATTTTATTGTTACGTTATAACTGTAATTTTGCTACTGTTATAAATTGTAATGTAAATATCTGATATGCAAGATATCTAATATGTGACCCCAAAGGGGTAATATATTCTGTTTGTTTTGTTATTTGATAGAATTAGAACCAGTATTCTTCTCTTCCTTTGCATTCCCTTCCCTTCCTTCTTCCCTTTCCTTCCCTTCCCCTCCCTTCCCTTCCTTCTTCCCTTCCCTTCCCTTCCTTCTTCCCTTCCCTTCCCCTTCCCGTCCCTTCCCTTCCTTCTTCCGTTCCCTTCCCTTCCTTCCCTTCCTTCCCTTCCCTTCCCTTCCCTTCCTTCTTCCCTTTCCTTCCCTTCCCTCCCTCCCTTCCCTTCCCCTTCCTTCCTTCTTCCCTTTCCTTCCCTTCCCTTCCTTCTTCCCTTCCCTTCCCTTCCTATTTCTTCCCTTCCCTCCTCTTCCCTCTTCCCTTCCTTCCCTTTTCTCTTCCCTCCCTTCCCTTCTCCTTCTTTTCCTTTCCTTTAAAAACTATATCATTGATGGGCCAGGAAGATGACCCAGCAGGGTGAGGTACTTACACAGAGCCTGATGTCTTGAGTTTAATCCCCAGGACCCACATGATCTAAGAGGAAAACTAATTCTTCTCATTTCTGTGCACCTGCCATGGTATGCATATCCCTTCCCCCAGTAAATAAATTAAATGTATATACGACTAAGAAGAGATAACATCTGAGCAGGGGTGTAGCTTAGTGGCACAGTGACTGCCTAGTGTATACATGGTTCTAGGTTTGATTCTCAGCACCACAGAACAACCTGGAAAGAAATGGCTCTGTCCTTTATTTTACTGCTTGTCTTGAGTTTGAGAAAATTTCAGGAACAAAACTGAGTCTCTGTTGGCCTCCTTGTCTGGAGGAATAATGTTCCCTTGGCATTCCCAGCAGCCTTGCCCCGCTGACTGTCACTCCCCTAATGGATATTTTAAATGTGGAAGGAAATGTCCTTAGCCAGTGTTGCATTCCATTAATATCTGTGCTATATTGTCTTATAAGTCAGCGGTGTCTTTAAGGAGGGCTGGCCCCTTTCCTCTTCTGGGTGTTAGAATGTCTCCTAACAGAACACAAGTCTTATGCAGTGCCCAGAGGTTTAATCACAATGCAAAAACCAGTGTCGCTAATCTGAACAATCTCCATGCATGAGGACTCAGCGAGATAACTATCAATTAACAACATAATTGTCAGTTTAAGTTGCCAACATTAAAATAGGCGATTGTTACTCCAGTGAGGCTTTTGTGATTTTTTTTTTTTTTTTTAACTCGATTCCTCTTCAGAGAGTGTGGGTATAGGGCAGGGGCCTGAGTTGAAAAGTTTAAACTGATGACTGAGTTGATTGCTCTTTTAATTGCTTAATTAGCGTCTTTTATTGATCATTCAGAGTCACTGAAAACAGTGGTTCTAGTCATAAAATTTCTTCCCAGGTGTGGTGGGTCACCCTTGTCTGGGTTCTGAAAATCATGTTGTATCAAATGCTGTGCCAGGTCTATGTTGTTTTAAACAGAGCTGTTGCAGACAGCAGGGCATCTAGTTCTCCTATCAAACAAACAAACAAACAAACAAACAAACAAGCTAGCAAACAGACTCTATGTGATTTAAGAGTCCACTTTTGCTGAAAATAACTGAAAGAAATTCCTAACTACTCGCTGGGCTGATGGTCTCTGGGTCTCCACACTAGCTCAGTATAGACGCCCCTCTCTGCCAGCTGCTGTAGGTGAGCGGGCCAGGAAGGTTGAAGAAAGCACAGAAGAAAAGATTCAGGGTTTAGCGAAGGAAGGGCACCATGAAATCCCAAAGCACCAGGAGCACCCTTGTGTCTGCCTATCTATCTCTCACTTGGTTGGTGGAACTCCGTTTCCTGTCCCACGGGAGTGCCCCAGGGCTACTTCCTACAGCTGGGACTCCTGAAGTATCTACCCTTCATAGTCACAATAATCGTGTTCCGCTCGCCAAGACCCGAGCAGCGGAAGCAGTGGCTGCAGAACGTCACTGGGTCTTCAGCACTGGGCGCTTGGCTCGCCCAGCCCTGATCGGCACATTTCCCTTTGAAGACGGAGTGACTGGGACCCACTAGCCACCTTTCTCCTTGGGGAAGTGGAATTTAAAGAAAGCAGGCTGTTAACTCAGAGCTGAGGAGTAGGAAGGGCGATGTGACTTACTGTCAGAATATGGTCGGTTTCTTTCTTGAGTTTTTTTTTTTTTAATGTCTTCTTTTTAAAATAATGATAATAATTCCATCCTTGGGGCTTTAAAAGGATTGTGTGAACCGACACAGGTCACACGCCTGCCTGGTGTCTTGTCGGCCAGCACTCACGAGCCGCTAGTAGATACCAGTTCAGAGCTGTTACAGATTTGAAATGACCCATCACACATTCGTTTTTGAATGCTTTCCCCCCCCACCCCCCCAGCTGCTTGATGCTATTTGGGATGGTGTAGAACTCGGGAGGCAGGGGCCACTGGAGAAAGTAGTCACTAAGGCCTCCCTTGCTGTGCGCAGCCTTGCTGTGGACTCCACCATGCCTACCCCTGTCCTCATGGGCTACAGAGTTCTAAAGCTGTGAGCCAAAATAGAGTTGCTTTTATTTATCTAAAAAATATTTTTAAAATTAATACAACTTTGTTTTGCTTTTTGGGTTTCAGTGAAAGGGAATTTAAGGTGGTTTTGGTTTTTTTTTTTTTTTTTTTTTTTTTTTTTAAATCATAGAAGTGTCAATTAGTGTTTCCATTTTAAAATTTATTGTCTAAGTCAGCAGGCTGCTGTTACTTTGTATACCAATTTTGCTAGTCATCAGTTCCTGAATTAAACTGTTGTGTGCAGCTGGGTTGGTGTCAGGTAATAATACTAGAGCAAACGTCCTCCATGGTTTTCCGCGGTCACATCTGTGTACCTACTCGACGTGGTTACTCTCAGAATCCCAAGCACAGCCAGCACTCCCTAGTATCCCAGTTTAAACAATCACATTGAACTCGGGGAAGCTAGTGACTCCATTTCCTGCACTCGTTCAAGAGAAACGCTAGGTGCCAGGGAACCAGACTGCTAGTCACCTGCCCCGCACAATTCCTTCCTCAAATGCCTCCATAACACCTGCCCGTCGCGCCTCCCACATCTGCTCCGTGCCCCTCGGCATCCCAGCATCCTTCTCCAGCTGCGCGGGTGCGGGTCTTCTTTACCTCATGGTTCAGCCCTTCGAAAGGTTACACTTGCTGCTTGGAGGAACCATTGACTTCGCAGACAGGGAACGAATGCTTGCTTCGTGGCGCCCCGTTTTCCACACCATCTGTCTGACCTGGACCCATTCCAAACACTCTGGGCTGCGCCTGCACAATGGCCTTCCTGCTACAGAAGCTTTGTAATCTGCTAATTGACAGGGTAAGGGAAATTTATATTTGGGTTACAGCTGAAAAGTTGGATGTTCCTTTGATGGGCCTTTAAATGCCGACATATGCTGCGTTGGCTTTTGATTTTAGGCATCCCTGTTTGTGCACAATCGCATGCCCTCCCCTGCGTTCTCTGCCTCATTGAGAACACGAAATCCTTAGGAGAACACCAATATGACCTACCAGGGAATTAGCCTGTACTTAGTTTACTCATTAGCAATGATTTTATTATAATCTCTTTGTAGTAGGAGACAGATGGCAAAGGACGTTGCTTTATTGAACAAGACGCAGGACTGGGCATAGCCTGACTCACTGAATGGCTAATATCCTCAGTGCTCGCTCGGCCTAATAAGCATCCTTTGCATTGATACAAGGCCTGGTTCTCCATTTGCCCGTGCAAAGCTGTTGCCGTTTCTTCTTTCCTGCACGTGGGTGGCAGGCAACATCGTAACCCTGTTCAAGTTGCTTTGTGTGGCCCTTCTCTTCTTCAGACGCTGCTTGAAAAGCTGGTGGGAACAACCTCTCTCATACAGCGTGACCTTCCCTACTGTTCCGGACTTTTGTGCCTACAGCTCGGCCCAGAAGCTACGCGCATGCGTGAGCGTGGTGTCATACATAGCCTGTCCCTAGACTGTTTCTGAGACAGCCAGCAACCTGCATTGGAGCAATGAAAGAAAGATGAGAACGGAAGAGGATTTCTTCCATACCTTTGAAAACTTCAAAGTTGTTCCCAATCTGGTTCTGATGATCCATGTCTCAGCGCAAAGCACACATAAAGGTCTGAAATCTGCACGCTGATCGGAAATAGGTTTTTTTTTTGTTTTTTTGTTTTTTTTTGGAAAGTCAGATTTAATCCCATGAGCCAAACGATCAGTACCAAGAACGATCAGGGAAAACCAAAGTCCATGGCAAACTCTAATTTGGCAAATGCATAAAAGGTTCAAAAGAGCAGAGGTCTCATTTACATTCCTTTCTCTTATATGGGATTTTCTTCTGTATTAGTAATTAAAGGGTGCGGGCTGTGGAGCGCAACTATATCAGATAATAGCCATCGGGGACACACTAACAACTTCCTTGAAGTAACGCACACTAGGGTGTTTATGGTTCGGTGTCTCATGGACTCTCTTTGATCTAAATTAGGATTCATTGGCAAACTCGCAATAGGCTCCACATGTACCCCTCTCAACCTCTTTCTTTTAATCATGGAAATTAGAGATGGAAAATATCCATTAAGTCACTTAGTCCCTTTCCCTGCCAGGGTGAAATTGTTGCCTGTGATTCGGGGGTTAGTGTTCAGTCCAGCCTAAATGTAAGTGTCTCCTGGGATAGGGAAGGCTCTTGGTTTTATAATTGTCTTCTTTCCCTTAAAATTCAGAGGGGGAAAAAATATTAAACAGAGAAAAGTTTCCTTCCCTCCTTACGGGTTGGAGGTAGTGGTGGTAATGGCTGGCAAGTGTGTTTTTGCCTGGTGTTGGCTTTCTGGAAACCATTCTTCTTCTGCCTCAGTTCCATTAGTCATCACCCCTACACACACACACACACACACACACACACATACACACACACACACATACACACACACATATACACACACACATACACACACACACACATACACACACACATACACACACACACACACACACACACACACACACACACACACACACACACACACACACACAGAGCAAAGCAACCCTGACTCCAACTCACTCTTCTCTTCAACTTGATGCAAACAATCTGTATTCCTGAACACCCTGTCAACCTGTGCTAGCAAGCAAGCCCTCTACTGCGTCAACTTGAGCTGGCCAACTCTCTCGACTGCATCATCCTGAGCTAGCAAGCGGTCTGGGCTCAGCCAAGGGGGAGAAGCTACTTATTTTAAGCTCCACGGTGAACTAGTTATAAACTGCACAGCCCCGAGTGAAGCATGGGGCCGCGGGTGCAGCGTGAGCTAATGACTGGCTCGTTGCCTGGCCTGAGTGGCTTGTTGCTGTATTTTTATACTTCGAACACGTGGCATCTGGAAGACATGAAACGTGTGTCTTCATTGCACGGTGAATCCCTTCTCTGGCTCACGTTCAGCCAGTGAAAGACGATTTGTCACTCAGCAGTTGCCTGCATCTCCAGCTGCGGAGCTCAGTTCTATGGGAACGCCGCAAGACCCACTGGCTGTGTCTGAGGTGGGCTCTCTGCAGTACCAGAGATGGCTGAAGGGGGCAATGATCCTCCGTGAGATTTGCATTTTGGGTTTGTTTGAGAAGTTCTGCTAAAATCTGATAAGCGGACATTTCAGATTCTGACCCAGATGTGTCAAGTGTGATCCATTCCCATTATAAGATGGATGGATGTCTTTCTTCCAACATCCATATTGGCCTCAGTAAACAGCTGATTGCCCACAAACATTTGAAAGGGGAATTCAGGATTGCAAACCCGGGTATGCTTAAGGATGGGGCTTATTTATTTACTCTAGAAAGCCACAGCAAGTTTCCATTGGAGAGTTATGTCCAAACACTGCAACACACAACGTTTTCTGAAGATGATTCTTACTGTAAGTACCCCAAAGGTGGATGAGAGATAATGAGTCTTTGAATGCATTAAAAAACAAAACACAGGCGGGGAGTGGTGGCGCATGCATTTAATCCCAGTACTCGGGAGGCAAAGGCAGGAGGATTGCTGTGAGTTCGAGGCCAGCCTGGTCTACAAAGCAAGTCCAGGACAGTCAAGGCTACACAGAGAGACCCTGTCTCAAACAACAACAACAACAACAAAAAACCAAAAAACAACAACAAAACCCAAAACACCCTCCCCAATCCAATAATATCAGGGGTTGGGGAAAAGACTAGATGAACTTCTTACTGCCACAGCAAGAAGACCTGAGCTCAATCCCCTGCACCCTCGACGGCTGGTGGTACACACTTAGAATCCCAGTGCTGGGGAGATGGAAACCCAATTCCCAGAGTTTGCTGGCCAGATAGTCTAGCTGAACTGGCGATCTCCAGGTTCAGGAGAGACCCTACCTCAAAAAACACACTGGAGGGTTGACCCGATGTGTGACACTTTCTGCCATGCCTTCCAACCTCAGTCCCATCTCTGGGACCCATGTGGTGGTAGGAGACTATCGACTCCCACAAATCCTCTGGCTTCCACATACATGTGATGACAGGTGCACTCCTACATTCATACAACTGTACTGGTTGGTTTTCGTCAAAGACTCAAGGAAGAGGCACCTGGGAACAGCCCCTGAAGAATTGCCTAGCTTAAGTTGGCCTGGGGCCATGCCTGTGAGGCATTTCTTGATTGCTAGCTGAGGTGTGAGGGCCCGGCCCAATGGGAGATGCCATCTCTAGGCAGGCGGGCCAGGGTTGTCTAAGAAACATAACCGAGCAAGCCAGGAAAAGCAAGCCAGCAAGCAGCTTCCATCCAGGATCTGGGCTTCGGTTCCTGCCTCCAGGTTCCTGTTTGAATCCCTGCACTTCCTTCCCTTCACACTGGACTGTAAGAGAAAACGAAATACCCCCCACTCCAAGTTGGTTTTGGTCAGTGTGTTTTGGTTTTGTTTTGTTTTGATTTAATTTTTCAAGACAGGGTTTTTGGTCAGTGTTTTATCATAGCAACAGAGATGGTAACTAGACTATCCAAAATGCATACGTAATTGAATAAATTTAGAAATAACTTACAGGGTAGTGAGCAATTGAATAAGATACCTGACATCAGTCTCCAACATCCACGTGCACACTCATGTGTGCCCCTACATAAACACACACACACACACACACACACACACACACACACACACACACACACATACAGAGAGTCAGCTAGAATGAGAATCCTAGGTCACATCCTAGGAGTGGCTGGAAGATGCGTCTGTCCTAGGTAAGTTCATGGCGCTTCCAGACTAAGCCGAGAGGCCCTTCCTTCCTCCTCACCTCAGCCCTACACAGTAAAACTGAAGGGACTCTCTCGCTGGCCGGAGCACAACAGGCATGGCTCTGGCAGGCCTTGTCCTTCTCCCCCATTCCCTCTGCCTTGCTAAAAACCCTTAGATTACATTCCTAAAGCCAGGCACCATGGTCTACTTCCTTATTTGGCCACTTCCTCCCCCTGAGCCTGACTACCGAGGTCCAGCTACCAAAGTATTGAAGTGAAGCGCTTCACCTAATTATCATGCCCGATTAAAGTTAAACACCTCAAGCTAACACCAGCTTCCTCCCTTTTCCTTTATAAGCCGCCATTTTCCTACAGGCAACTTCTGTCTCTTCTCTATCCAGAGGAAGTCCTTTGTCCCTCTGGGACTATTGTCCCTCCAGTCTCTTCCTGGTCTGGTCTCCTTCCCCCTGGTCCTCCATCTCCTGTTGTTGTCTCTTACTCTCTGCCCTCTGCCCCTCTGGGACAAGTAAATCTTCTTTGTTCTGAGAACTATGTCTTGGGATGTCTTGTGCCGTTTCCGGTTCTTTCAAAACCAGTGTGTTGTCACTGTCATGAGTCGCTGCCCATCGCTAATTTTAACCCTGACTTGGTAGATGCTTAATGTCTTGTAACAGCCTAAATATTCTGTTTTAGGTTGGGAACCAATGCTAGCTCACACTGAAGTCTTCTAAACACAATCTTTAAGTGTTCGGCAACACAGGTGCCTGGAAGGACCCCTAAGTTCACAGATTCTTAAATTAGTGATTGGCTAAGTTAGCAAGATGGTTAGAGAAAGAGAGACGTCTTGCTTAGCTCCCCAGCCCTGCTCACAGCAAGCAGGAACTTGCACTTTCATTCAGGGCTTTACTGAGACCTCAGCCAAAAGCCTGTGTATTCATCAAAATGAATGCGAGGGTGGGGGAAAACCGTGAGTCACAATGTCCAGGCAGAGGTGTGAACACACACAGTTACAGAGGGGCATGTACAGCAAGAGATGAGGTGTATGGGAGAAAAACTAGCATTTGTATTCAAACTTCAGTAATGCTTAGTGAGTGGAATTTGTCCAGTGAGCAGCCTTAGAACGTTGTCATACCAGCGTGGATAGTCACGCGTCTCACACTGCTGGCTGACACACTTGTAGAAGGGCCCCAGGCACGCAGGGCAGGCACTCCCCACTGGAGGCCCGCAGGGCCCCCAGCCACTCTGGCTGCGTTTGAGGCATATTAGACTTCGTGTGGGGCCAGTAACGTGGATCTCTGGCTCAAGTCCTTCCGTTTAAGCATATATCCCCAGGAAAGGTGGCTAGCAGCTGCGCCACATTCTTGCCAAGAGGTGGCTGGTTTTGCTCATCATTTTAAATATTATCTTCAGGCAAAAGATAATGGCAAAGCCAGTCATATGCAGGGCGGGTCTGTACCGTGCCTGTTTACACCCTCACCTGCAGCTTCTGACTCATGGTTTCTCTCAATCTTTGCGTTTATTTTGATGAAGTAAACACTAGCTTTTGGCCTCCTTGCCTGACATTTGTGAGGCCCTGGGCTGGATCTCTGGAGCTGGAAACAAACAAACAAACAAAAGCAACAGCAACAAAGCCCCAAATGATCCCACAAAATGATGAGATAAACACAATGGAATAGCCTAACTCGGTCTGAGTGTGGCTGTAAGAAATTACTAGGAGACAGTTTGAAACTGTGGATTATGCTTTAAAAGAAGTGATAATTGGAGAAGATAAATAAATAAGTAAATAAATAAATAAATAAATCATAGTATGTCCCTAGGCAATTGTTCTTAAGATGATGAAATTTAAAAAAAAAAGTTTTCAGACCCCCTAATAAGAATATAGAGGCATACACTATATTTAAATAACAAGTTTGGCTTCAAGACTCCTAATAGTTAAAAGTTTTTAAAACTACATTTAAAAAATTTTAGTTTGTGTGTGTTGAGTGTGAGTGTCAGCATGTCTGTGTGTGTCTCTGTGTGTGTGTGTCTGTGTGTAGTGTTGAGTGTGAGTGTCAGTGTGACTGTGTGTGTCTAAGTGTGTGTGTGTCTGTGTGTGTTGAGTGTGAGTGTCAGTGTCTGTGTGTATCTGTGTGTATTGTGTGTGTGTCAGTGTGTCTGTGTGTCTAAGTGTGTCTGTGTATGTATCTGTGTGTATGTTGAGTGTGTGTGTCAGTGTGTCTGTGTGTGTCTAAGTGTGTTTGTGTATGTATCTGTATGTGTTGAGTATGTGTCAATGTGTCTGTGTATGTCTAAGTGTGTTTGTGTGTGTAGTGTTGAGTGTGAGTGTCAGTGTGTCTGTGTGTGTCTAAGTGTGTTTGTGTCTGTGTGTGTTGAGTGTGAGTGTCAGTGTCTGTGTGTATCTATGTGTGTGTTGTGTCAGCGTGTCTGTATGTCTAAGTGTGTTTGTGTATGTATCTGTATGTGTGTTGAGTGTGTGTGTCAGTGTGTCTGTGTGTGTCTAAGTGTGTTTGTGTATGTATCTGTGTGTGTGAGTGTGTGTGTCAGCGTGTCTGTGTGTGTCTAAGTGTGTTTGTGTATGTATCTGTATGTGTGTTATGTCAGTGTGTTTGTCTAAGTGTGTATGTGTGTGTTTAAGTGTGTTTGTGTGAGTGTGTTTGTAATGGCATGGTGGGGACACAGTGTGGAGGTCAGAGGATGACACGCAGGAGTTGAGTCTCTTCTTCCACTGTCTGGGTCATAGGGTTTGAACTCAGGTCACCAGCCTTGGCAGCAAGCGTCCTTACCCACTGCGCTGTCTTGCTTGCCTCTCCAAACAGTTTTTAAAAATGAAAGGGAGGGAGGGAAGGAGGGAGAAACAGATGCTCAGAAATTATGAACATACTGTGTTTTCAAGAAAAAGAAAGCTTTTCTTACCTTATTAAAGTAAAAACAAACAAACAAACAAACAAACAAACAAAACGAAGGGCCCATGTGGACCAGGGCACCGGACAGGGCCATGTCTCCGGCTTTTCTTGGTGGTATGCACCATACAGGCTTTGTGTGATTGCTTCACAAGGCTCCTGGGGAGTCGGCCCTGTGGGCTGCCATTACTCTAAGTGCTTTGCCGATAATTAGCATCTTTGCTTTTAGGTAAGTTTTACATCCACATGGCTGAGTTTGAAGTGTTACCCCATAATGAGTAACAGATGTGAGGTACTTGGCTTAAAATTCCAGCCAGGGTCCCTTTTCCTTTTGCCTGACATAGACATTGTCACTGTATCCTGTCCTGTCCCTCTACTCTGATTTCTCTAAATCTGAGACAAATTGTTGCCACAGATTACCTAAAAATATATCATTTTATATATTTCCTTATAACCTTTTCATTTCATGGTTTTTTGTTTATTTGTTTGTTGTTTTGCTATTGAGGCTTGCTATATAGCCTAGGCTGGCTTCAGATTTGCTTTGTAGCCCAGGCTGGCCCTGAACTTAAGATCTTTCTGCTTCTACCTCCCAAGTGCTGGTATCCTAAGCCAGCAGCGCCATGATCGACCTCTATGCAATAATTTCTTGCTTTAGGCCGTGGCAGTGGCAGGTTTGTGACTTCCGTTTGCTGTATTCTGCCATTCCCAGTCACTCCCATCCTCTCACCTTCCTGCAAACATCTCTCCCTCCCTCCCTTCCCCCTTGATGACCTTTGCCCCTGAAGCTATGGAAACTAAGACTTCCTTGCGTGGTATTTATTTACCCTGTTGGTTAGATTCTGGGTAAGTTTTTCCACAGTGGGAAATTTGAGTAATGTTTTAGGATACTCCCCACCCCCCCACCTTTACCACTAGCACCACTGTACCCCTCAGCTTCCTTCTGGGAAGAGGGGTTTACACCAGTTTCCACTCAGTCCTAGATGGGCTCTGGTGGAGGGGATCAGTTAGATGGGCTTGTTCCTATGGTCTGGTAGAAGCTTCTGGAACCTCATTAAGGGTGGAGTAACCAAGGTGCCAAGGGGTTTTAAAAACATTTAAGTCTCCTAAGCCACAAAAACCTTACGCTCCGTATCCGCAGCAGGTTAAACCTTATTGCCCAGCTAGCTAGACACTAAAAATCACTGTGCTGGCTGACTGAATGTGGAAATCCATGTGTCCTCTTGGTACACGGCCGCTGCCTCCTCCCTGCGCCGCTGAACTCTGCACGCACACCGTTCCCTTCTTCACCACCTGAAGGGTGGCACCTAGTCAGTGTGGATGGCAAAGCTGATGTCTTAACATGTGGCACCGGGCTGTGGGTCCTCAAGCCTCCCTTATTGCCTCTTGGGAGTCTCTTTTTACCCCTCCCCTGCCATTTGAGTCCTGAATTGATAAGTATTGATCTGCCACTCACAGAATTGATCTGGGGTCAGCTAACTCACTCTTATCCTAAATCACCCACTGAAAAATAGGGTTGCTGTATAAAGTCAAACAAGAAAATGACCAAGGTTGGCTGGCATTGGGAACCTCTCTAGATGGTAAATAGTCATCTCTTTCTCTTCCTCCTTCTCTCCACCCCCTCTCCCTCCTCCTACCCCCCTTCCCCACACTGTACACAGGGACCCAGTCCTGCTTGCTCTCAGTCAAAATGTGCCAAGTTTCTTAAGGATGACAATTTTTCCCCCCCAGAAAATGATTTTAGTACAGAAACAGAATTTCTGTAGTTTATATGAAGTCACTGTGAATTAGTGGGATGCACTATATGTTAAAATAATAATCTTTGAAAAGAGGTAATGGCTCACGTGCAGGATGCCGTCAAAGACAACGTGTCTGGAGAGAACCAGGGGAAGGAAAGCAGCCAGTTGACAGGGAAAGGAAAGGCCGGAAACGCTTCCTTACCTGGGGCTACATGTGACAAACAACATTCTTTTGCTATTGTTGTTTGCTTGTCTGTCTGTCTTGTTTTGAGGCGGGGTTTCTCACTCTGTGTAGCCCTGACTGTCCTGGGACTCACTCTGTAGACCAGGCTGGCCCTCTGCCTCCCGAGTACTTGGTTTAAAGGCGTGTGCCACCACTGCCTGGCTGACAAACAAGATTCTTAAGAAAAGTGTGTATTTATGTGTAACTTAGAAAAAGTCGTGAGTCTTTGGCCTAACACTACTGGACTGCACACTTTCCCTTCAGCTCACTGGCCACTCCCCTACTGAACACATAGACTGCTGCCCCACCCCTAGTTTTTCTGGCTCGGGGGCAGGGCAGCATCTGAGAAGTTCCATCCCATAGGATATTGCTGCTGGTGGTTCAAGGACCAGGAGCTCAGAGCCACTGCCTTAAACCATTGCTACTTCCTGTCACCTCCCAACCATCCCCCAGCCTCTCCTGTCAAAAAATGTGTTGAGTAGCACCTGAGTCACCACCCTGAGTTACCTGCTACTGAGTCAGCACTTCTTGGGGAGGGGCCTGGACACAGCGTTGTCAGCTGGCCCCATCCTTTTTAAAATTTTTTTTATTTTTAATTTATTTACTTTTTGGTTTTTCGAGACAGAGTCTCTCTGTGCTAGCCTTGGCTGTCCTAGACTTGTTTTGTAGACCAGGCTGGCCTCAAACTCACATGGATCCGCCTGACTCTGCCTCCTGAGTACTGGGATTAAAGCGTGCGCCACCATGCAGGGCAACTGGCCCCATGCTTATCCTCAGGGCCATTTGGAAAGGATTATTAGAATAATACAAGCGAAAACAGAGCCTCACAAACCTGGGCTAGAGTAACAAATACTTTAGTTCAGAATTGTTAACGAGGTTTAGCTGGTAATTGGAAAAAAAGTGACGGCAGACTGAAAAATGATCTTTGGATTGACAACTGTTTTTTGTTTTTTTCCCCTCATCACAGAGGACTTTTCCCTCTTCTTTTCTTTTCTTTTCTTTCTTTCTTTCTTTTTTCTTTTTTCTTTTTTTTTTGTTTTTGTTTTTCGAGACAGGGTCTCTCTGTGTAGCCTTGGCTGTAGACCAAGCTGGCCTCAAACTCACAGAGATCCACCTGCCTCTGTCTCCCAAGTGCTGGGATTAAAGGCGTGTGCCACCATGCCTGGCTCAGTTTGTCCTATTTGGACATTCGTCTGTCTGATATCGGCACAGGGACTTTTTCTCACCCAGTGGCTAGCTTGGCACCTATGACGCCTCTGACGCTCTTTGAAGTGGAATGAGTCTGCTGCCAGGAGCAGACCTGTCTTGTTGTCAAAAAAGCCTGAAGTTAATAAAATCTCTAAATACCATACTCTTTAGATCTCTGAGGTTTTTGAAGAGCATCTATGTATCTATCTTAACTGAATTGCTTGCTTGTAGCTATTTTTTTATTTGTCAGACTAGGAAACATATTTTTGTAATTAAGTAGACTAGTATCTAACATGACTTTGAGTTTGATTGTCTGACTAATATACATTTCTTACTTATCCCAAACAGTTGGTAATAGCAGCTTTCAAAATGACTAGAATGTAACATTGCAGTTTTAAGAATTACATAGATTTGATATCTTAGCATTTTGTAAGCAAACATTAACCTTAAATTTGTCTTAATATACAATGATCCATACCAATGTGATATTTTTTGCTTATTAATGTTCTTTGGTCTAAAAGTAGATTCAATAATCTACACCTTTACCTATCATTCCTATAACCAACCCCTTTAAAATAGTAACAAATATCTATCACCCATACAATGACCAAAAACCATCCACTCTCTCCTCATTGAAATGGCACATAGTTTTCTTTTTGAGTGGGGCCCACGAAAATTGGCATATTTTCCAGTCTTAAGAAAATCAGCTGAAACTTTTTCTGTCCAGCCATTGAATGCTGAGAAAGTCCTGACTAGACCAGTCTGTGATGCGGACAATCTAGACAGCTGTTTTGAAATTGTCCCCAATATAGATTTTTCAAGGAAACATTGTCATTGAGGCCATCTGTGAAGTAGAATCATCTGGGATGCTTGTCTTTTTTAATATCTGGCCCTCTTGCTCTGCAAAATATTAACTTTCAGAGGTATTGTACATTTTTGGATTAATATTATGTATGAGCTGTGCACTGAGCATAGTTTAGTTAAAGATGATTCTCTGTAAGATAAATTTTTATGTATGCCACTTAAAAGGTTAGTATGATAAGTCCTGAGGAATTTGTAGCCCAAGATTTATTGGCCATGCCGAGCTGAAGTCCTGGGTGGAGCCATTTTCATGTCTCAGTCCGTCTCAGAGATGATCCCATGTGAAGGGATCAGCAGATGATGTTACCTGTCCTGCTTGGCTTTCTTGATTTTTTTCTGTCCACAGTCAAGATCCTCAGGACGTTCCCCCTATCAAATCTTATATCCAAAAGTTTAGATGGAACACATAGCTTTTTGTTTCCTTTTGAGACAAAAGCATATTCTCTTCCCCAACACAGCGCATTTCCTGCCTCCCATTTTGGAATTATGACTTTTATATGCTGATCTAAAGTGTGTCTTAGCAGGTGTGCTACTTGCCTCATTTAATAATTTTGAAATCAAGATATCATTATTTAATCTATTCTGGAGAGATATCATATTCCCCTTCTGTTTTATGACCATCTTTAAAAAAAAATTCACTGTTAGATCTTTTCATAATTGTTTGACCTATAAGATTATAAGTTATATCTGTGACAGGTTTTAAGTTATAATTTCTAAGAAATTTTTGTATTTCAATGGGTATACATGCTGAGGCACCATCAGCCCCTATTTGCAAAGGCATCTTCAAGACAAATCACCACTGCTAACAAATGTGTAACCTTAGAATCACTTTCTTGAGAATTTAAGGCAAAAACTCATTGGAATTCTGAATACAAAACTATGGCATGGTGAATATATTTCAGTTCTCCAAACCCTGCACAATGAGCATACAAGCCAGTGTATGACCGCATTCCAAGGCAACACCAAACAGGACCTGCATTTCTGCTTTACCATATAGACCTTTATCTAGTAATTGAACCTTGACAATACACATGCAATGTCCACGCTGAGCACGTTGGCCTATAATAGCCAAAGCCTTTCTATCCAGTACCTCAAAGGGCTGCCATTCTGCAATTTCTGCAAGCCTTTGTAAAGTTTTCTCACCCAGAACTACCTCTTTTGGTGTTATTGTAAGTTCCAGATTGGATTTCTCTGACGGTTCCCTATTTTGATTCAAAGATTCCTCTGTTCTACAGCCTTTAATTTAGCACCTAAGTTTTCGGTCTCTCCTTTCTCCAAGTCTGTCTTATTTTGATCTCTCCCAAAGAGGATATACAAAACTAAAATTGTCATTGAAAAAATTATTTGTATGCTAAGAGATTAAAAAAACAAAACAAAACACGCAAGTGGAATCCGGAAGCACCGGGTCACTGTGTCCGCCATCTTTATCACACACACATAAAAAAATAATCTTTAATTTCAAAACCTCTCCCTAAGGACTTTACCTTCTTAGACCCAGCTTCTCTTTCAGACCCTACCAGTTCAGAGGCTTGAAGCTTTCCAGTCAGTCTATTTCTGCTCCTGCTTTCAGGAGAGGGTTTCCCTGCCTTGCTCACTGGATCCTGACCCCTCCCCTACTCTGGGAAGTTATGAGATCCACAGGTGTTTGCTCTTCTAGCCTGCCGGAGTCAGGCCTGCAGGAGCCCCTTTTCAAAGGGATTTAAGCTTCCTGCCTTGGCTAGGAAAGTCTGACTTTGAGAAGTTTGCTGGTTTTAAAGAGGCACTTTTTCCTTTTTGCTTTGCCTCTCTGGGGTTTGTATGTATCAGTTTAGTTTTTCTGCAGCCAGCTGAAGGCCTTGCTGCTCGGCAGGGGGTCTGTCTAATTAGGAAGCTGTGAGCTCCTTCCTTAGAAACTAAGGTTCCTCTCTTTTTGAACAGAACTAAGAAATTGCTCTGTAGTTTTATTTTTCTACATAAATTCTTGCTAAATTACTGCAAATTCTGCCCCACATTGGGTGCCATTTGTTGAAGTTATTTTTATATAACAGTGTTTCTCTTAAGTTTATTTCTTAACCTGACTCTCACACATATAATTGAGACTCTTTTATTGTACAAAGATTCACAACACAATCTGAGCAGCTTAAGCCAGTTCTTCACCCTTTGTGCTATTTTGTCTCACTCCCAGCAAACATGGCCAGCAATATTTATACTCTGTAGCTTTCCTTGGCTCCAGCTCCTTGCTCCTGCTCTTCCTTGGACCTCTCTACCTGTGGCTGACTCCCCTGCTTCCTCTACTAACTCCTCTTCCCCTGGCTGACAGGAAGTCCAGCCCTATTCTCTCCCCTGCTCATCCATTGGCTGTAAGCTGCTTTATTGACATAACAGGGGACAATTCGGAAGCAGAGTTTACACAACATTTAGACAAGAAATCAGGATTTAAACCGCATAATAACCTTATGCCTACACTTGCCCCTTCCTAGAGATGATTGGTGTATTGGCAATTTTTTTTTTTTTTTTTTTTTTTTTTTTGCCAAGTTGACATAAGCTAGAGTCATTGAACACAAGGGAACTTCAGCTGGGAAAATGCTTTTATAAGATCAGGCAGTAGGCAGGTAAGCCTATAGGGCATTTTCTTAATTAGCGATTGATGGGGAAGGGACCAAACCATTGTGGGTGGAGCCATCTCTGGGCTGGTGGTTGTTGGTTCTATAAGAAAGCAGGCTGAACAACCAATGGCGAGCAAGCCAGTAAGCTGCACTTCTCTCCGCCTGTGCATCAGCTCCTGCCTCCAGGCTCCTTCCCTGCTAGCTTTCCTGTCCTGATTTACTTCAGTGATGGCCCACGATGTGTGAGTGTAAGCCAAATGAACCCTTTCCTCCCATATCTGCTTTTGGTCATGGTGTTTCATCCTGGCACTAGAAACCCTGACTAAGGGAGTTGGTTGTCCAGTGTATAAAGGGAGATGGGATAATCATGATCTGAGGGTCACCTGTCAGTGGTCTTGATGGCCCTGTCCATCTTGTTGTATCCTCTTGTCTTGGAACTACAAGAATTTTCCTCATGGGGAGGCAAGTTTTATACTAAGTTGCTGGTGAAGCCTCTTAGAGGACTAGATAGATGGCATCTGAGCCCTATAGGAATTTGTTCTGCTAAAGTAAGCGATGGGGACTTTATGTACCGGAAGATGTCTAGGGATTTTCAGGAAGAGTAGCTTACTTGTAATAGAACATATTCTGCTATTTGGTGATCGATAAAGATGCACTTTGGTTCTTGGATCAAGTTCTTGGATCTCCAGTCCCTACCTCCATGCCTATGTCCAACACAGCACAGCATGTTGATGATACCACCTGTCAGTCTTGCTCCGTATATTGATCTCAGTTTTTGCAGATCCACAAGACAATTTGATATAAAAGAAACCAGCAGGGTTAAGCCCAAATCTGCTGTCTGACAGAGACTTTACTTCCCCAATGACTGAAAATGTCAACCCGTGTATAAAAACGCATTCTATTCACCTACTCACCCACGTGTGTATTTAGTCAGCCTCTACCATGCAAGTCACTGTGCTGGGTACTGTTGGATAGATAAACTCACAGGCATTTTGGAATTAGATTGCAATGTCAGGCAGCCTTTGATCAAGATTAAAATACTGATGGTACAAGTAAGAATCAGAGCACAAGGTTCTAATAGAGGCTTCATGGAAGGCAGGGGTCTTGGGGCCAGAGCCTAGGCTGAGGACAAACTCCGAGGATGGACTGACCCTGAAAAGCCAGGTGCTCAGCTGTGTAAGACTCCACATGACACAATGACGGTAAGTGTAGCCGTTGCCATGAGTTGAAGGGAGTGGAAACCCGGAGAAGGAAAATTCTAGTGACTTGTTGGATGTCCTGGTCTTTTTACAAGCTGGAGGAACATATGCTGTAGGGACCGCTAGAGAAACAGACAAGGAGCAAGCAGAAAGGTCGGGTTTGATTCTGTGTCGCCATTAAGACATTACATTTCACATTAGTTTTCAAGAACAGCTGTTGGTGTGAGTCAAATTGATTTGATGTAAAAACGCTATGTCTTACTTAAATGCACTGACTTCTTAAAGATTCAAGGAAATTGGCAATTTTACTGCCTTTGGCTGTGTGTGTGTGTGTGTGTGTGTGTGCACGCGCGTGCACGCACATTCTGTGGCTCTAGTAATCTTGCCTAAGAAGTGCATAATATGAAGTCTCCTTTCCTCTCATAAAACATAACGATGAACTGTATGAAGGAAGGACAACACGGGGAAGGGCTTTAAAGAAATGGTAATAAATCCAGGTTATCTGCACAGCCGGGTACATGCATTGGCCTGACTCCAAAACATTATAAAGGGAGAGGTAGCAAATTCAGCTTTTGCACCTCAGAGTTCATCAAAATCCAAATCCTTTTCAATTCTTTTTATATTGGTCTTAAAATGTTACTTGGCCAAAATTATCTTCCCCTCGGTAGCAAAGAATGTCTCACTCTCTACAGATGGATTGATCAACTTGACATTCATGGTTTCCCATAGCTGATAACTGCACCCCACCTGCTATCTAGAACACAGGTCTTGTGGGTGATTTATAGGCGAGGATGATTTAAGGCTCAATTACCCTCCTGTTAACAGCCCCTGTTGTGCCTCTTAGTCTGAACTGTACAGCACTGCCCATGTGGCTCCCCACACTTCAGGTAATTTTGCTCTCCATTTTTATGCACTGACTTATTCCATGACTTTAAGACTCACCTTGGAAGAAAAAAAATGAACATTTACTGAGGCTTCACGTATGGTGGATACTACATCAGCCTGTGACATTGGTTATCTATGGAAACTAAGAGCTCTTCCAATGAGGGATTATTTTACCTTCCACCCGCTGTCTCCTTTTTTAGTGAAGAAACCAGGGCTGGGAGAAGGTAAGGTACTTGTCCATCAGTACATGTGGTATACACACATCAAGGTGACTGTGGGGGCCTCTGTGATGTCCCCCTCCGGGTACCCCAGAAGTAGACATTTGACTCTTTCCTAAGCAATTGAGTCATTGCTTAGGGAATCTTCAAAAGGAACTGGGGGGTGGGGGGAGAATAAATCTTCTTCCCTTGGTCATGTTGGAGAACAGAGACGGGCTCACGGTCTCACCGTGGGTGAAGCCAGTCCAGGGCAATAAAAGAAAATCACAGAGAGATGCAGAGGAAGGAGAAGGGAGAAAAAAGAGGTGGGGGGGTGTGGGGGAAAGAAAGGATGGGGAGAGGGGAGCACATGGTGAGATTTTGGGTTTCTGGTGTCCAGTGGTGTCATGCTTTTCACAATGGGTATGCGAGCCTTCCAAGAGCCCCCCCCCTTTTTTTTTTAAATCAGAAGTTAGTTTGGGTTGGATTTCTGTCAAGACCCCTGGGTTTTCCTAGAGAGCAATAGAACTTCTGAGACTCATGCTCTCTCTGTGTGCTCAGTGCCCTCTGCTGAGACTGGCTGTAATCTTAATCAACGCACTTGGGCACCCTTGGGATCTTCTTACCTCTGCGACGACGACAAGGAAGAGAGCCAGGCATCTGACAGTACAGAAGTGACATCAGGGCTCTTGGCACAGTGACTGCTGTCTACTATTCATCGCGTTACAGTAGACAGAAGTAGACAGAAAACAGTAACTTGGACTTTTTAATATGTGGCTGGCGAGCAACTAAGTGTAAATGCATTTGATGATGACATTTTAAAAACTAAATGAAGTATTGTAAGAAAATGTGCAGGCTGGTGCTGTCGCATGCCTTAAGCCCAGCACTTGGGAGGCAGAGGCAGGCAGATCTCATTAACATACCCGTCTGCAACAAACTATCCTAGGTAGGAGACTATGCTCAAGGCTAGATTTGATTAAGAGAAAGAAAAACAAAGTGTCTGGCAAGGAGGAAACCATGCAATTAAGACCTTGCAGGGGCGTGGGTGAAAAGCAGGGTAGTTAGCATGGCTGCCTATCTGTGTCTGTGATGCACTTGCTCCCAAGGGCCTGAGGAAGAGGACACACAAGCCAGGAGTTCCTCACCAGAAGCAGCTCTCAATTTGCTGGAGCATCAGGGCAGCTGAGACGCTGGATTCAGCAGACAGACCCAGCAGTTGGAAGATAAGACTACGTCCTGAGCAAGCTGGATCAGGAGCTGGAGAGATGGCTCGGTGGTGAAGAGCGCTGGCTGCTCTTTCAGAAGGCCTGGGTTTGATTCCCAGCACCCTGTGAGTACTCATAACTGTTTGTAACTCCAGTTCCAGGAATCTGATGCTTTCTTTTAGCCTCCCTGGGCACTGTACACATGAGACGCACAGATATATGAGAAAGCACCCGGACACATAAAATAAAAATAAATTTAAAAGAAACAAAACCTAACCTCCAAAACAACAACAACAACAACAAACTCAAAACACCAAGCAGTCGCCTCCTTGACTGCCTGTGGCTCCCTGATAATGTGAGAACCAACACAGAACTTCCCTTCTGGCCCTGACCCCTCCCTGTGAAGGCGAATGACAAAGCAAGACTAGCAAGTGTGGCTTCCTTAGGCAGCTCAGACCAGGTGTGTGTTCTAGAAAAGACCGGGAGACTTGGTTAGCTCCCTGCTTCTCTTCTACATCATGGAGGAAAGGGCCTGATTATCTTCCACGACCGAGTTGTCTCTGTCATCTGCTTTTAATTAAAAAAGAAAAGATTTTTTCTTTTCTTTCATCTCCACAAAAACTCCTTTTCCTAGGCATGAGTGCAAACCTAAAAATAACAGGAGGGGCCGTCTTGCACTGAAGACACAGAAACTCGGGGAAATGCGGAGTGGAGTGGGTAAGTGTAAGCTGGGGGCTCTGCTTGGGGCCTGATGGTGTAACATGTAAGCTTATCCTTGTGGCCCATGGTGAAGGGGAGATCCCGACTCCTGGCCCTCAGTGGACAGTACCTGAGTTCCATGGGAAGGGAGAAAGAAAATACGGACATGTGAGCGTGAGCATTTGCTTAGGGACAGCGATAGAGAAAGCAGTGTCTCTGATACATCCTGACACAAGCCTTAGGGGTTTTGTTGGGTTAGTATTTGGAGAGAGCTGGTCTTTGAACTTCCTGTAGGAAGACCCTGGCCGCACATCCTGGTGGGCTGAGGCTCATTAGCAAGGGTCTTCTAAGATGTTCGCAAAGGTATTTGAAAGCTCAGGAGGGAGCTGTTGAAATGGCTGGAGGCGGTGTGTCTTGATAGGGCGCGGCATCCTGGAGGAATTTTGACCTGTGTGACCGAATCTGTATGTCCCGCCTCCGAGGTGGGAGAGCAGGCTTACAGGATGGTGCCCAGAGCACACTGATGGAAATGCCTGGTTCAGGCAGCTAAGAACCAGAGAAAGTCACTGGGTTCGTTGAGGAACTGCCAAAACAAAATCCCAACTCAGTTCACTCGCACGGCCATTACCAGATCGTGTGACACGCTTCCACAGATGGGGCAGGTGCTGCTTCACGCGGCCACTTGGAATCACATCTCCACAGAGGCACCCTGGTCCAGCTGCTGCACAGTCTACACTGAGCCGCCTTTTGGGTACCCTGTGCTTCCTCTGAGAAATGGCTCCCTTCCCTTCACCGTCTGCCTGGGACCTGCCAGGGCTGAATCTTGCGCTCTTCCCTGTGAGCCAGGCAGCCAGGCTCCACATGCCGTGCAGCAGTGTTGGAGGGACAGAAGGGCAAAGGAGAGGGGAGCACATCCTGGTAGGCAGGAGGGGGGAGCAACCGGCTGTGCATCTACAATTCTGTCTCTGGGTGCCACAGTGCAGCTGCGTGTGGGTTGTGCTATTGTAAGGCTCTCTCTCTCTCAGCCTAAGCCTGGAAATGTGACCCAGACAAGCTTGGGAAAGTGACCCAGAAAGTACTGTAACTCACTCCTTTTTAGTAATTCCAGAGTGTCCTTATCCCCTATTAGGGAGAGATCTGTTAACCAAGTTGGGTGTTCAAATTTATTTCTCAGAGGAAGGGGCAACAGTATTAGGCTCTAGGGGAGCACCTATGCAGGTCCTCACCCTCAAACTGCAGGATGAATACCAGCTATTTCAGACTAGCCCCAATGACCCCCTTCCTGAAGACAGCCCCTGGATCCAGCAATTCCCTAAGCCTGGGCGGAGACCGGAGGGCTAGGACTGGCCTATACGCAGCCTCCTATTATTGTGACTCTCAAACCCACGGCTGTACCGGTCTCTGTAAAACAATATCCTATGAGCCAAGAGGCTCGAATAGACATCGAGCAGCATATTAATCGATTCCTACAATTAGGGGTCCTAAAACCTCGTCACTCTCCCTGGAATACGCCACTCTTGTCTGTCAAGAAACCAGGAACACAGGACTATAGACCAGTGCAGGACTTCTGAGAAGTAAACAAAAGGGTGGTGGACATCCACCCATCCCATGGTGCCTAACCCTTATAATCTTCTAAGTACCTTGAGGCCAGATTTTACCTGGTATACTGTCTTAGATTTAAAGGACGCTTTCTTTTGCTTGCCTTTGGCCCCTCAGAGCCAACCATACTTTGCCTTTAAATGAAAAGACCCCGAGCTGGGGCTCTCGGGGCAAGTTACCTGGACATGCCTTCTCCAAGGTTTCAAAAACTCACCTACTCTTTTTGATGAAGTGCTCCACCAGGATTTGACTGATTTCCATGTCATGCACCCAGAAATAGCTCTCTTACAATATGTAGATGACTTCTTATTGGCCGCCCCCACCCAGGAGGCCTGTATTGAAGCTACTCAACACCTACTCCAGGAACTGGGTAACAAGGGCTATCGGGCCTCAGCTAAAAAGACACAAGGCACAACTCTGCAGACAAGAGTGACACTCAACCCAGCTACCTTGTTGCCAGCCCCAGACCAGGCACAAGAGACTCCGCATGACTGTCACCAGGTGATGGCAGAGTTGCATGGTACATGAGAAGACCTACAAGATCATCCTATCCCAGAGGCTGATCATACTTGGTATACTGATGGCATCAGCTTCCTGGATTCAGGTACCAGAAGGGCTGGGGTGGCTGTGATAGATGGACAGAAAGTCATCTGGGCACAGGCCCTTCCTCAAGGGACCTCGGCCCAAAGGGCAGAGCTTGTCACCCTAACCAAGGCATTAAAACTTTCCAAAGACAGGAGAGCTAATATTTACACTGATAGCTGATATGCATTTGCCACTGCTCATGTCCATGGGAGTATTTATGAACAAAGAGGACTTCTGACCTCAGAGGGCAAGGAGATTAAAAATAAGCCTGAAATTAAAGCTCTCCTCAAAGCCCCATTTCTACCGAAACAAGTGGCCATCATACACTGTCCAGGACACCAAAGAGAACAAAATCCTGTCACCATGGGCAACCAACAGGCAGATCAGGTGGCAAAACAAATAGCCAAGTCAGGACTCCTGGTGTTGTCTATCGGGGCTAAGGAACCCCCTCAGCCGGAGGCTTATAATTACTCCCCCGAGGACCAGACCAAGGCCCAAGCCCTAGGAGCTTTATTTGACCCAGTTTCCAAAAATTGGACAAAAAGACAGTAAAACTGTCCTGCCAGCCCTCAACGCAGCTGCCATGGTCCAACAAATGCATATCTGGACCCACCTAAGATCAAAGAAGCTTCGACAGATCCTGCCTAAGACAGAATTCATCATTCCTGGAGCTGCTGCCCTGGTTGATGAAACTGTAACTACTTGTCAGGCTTGTCAACAAGTCAATGCTGGCAGGAACCAAGTCCCAGAAGGGACCAGAGTCCATGGAGACAGACCAGGAACTTACTGGGAAGTGGATTTTACCGAGGTAAAGCCCCCAGTTGCAGGTTATCGATACTTATTAGTTTTTATAGACACTTTTTCAGGATGGATAAAAGCTTTCCCCACCTGGCGAGAAACAGCACAAACAGTGACCAAGGGCATCCTGGAAGATATCTTTCCTTGGTTTGGACTTCCCAAGGTAATCGGGTCAGATAATGGGCCAGCCTTCGTCTCCCAGGTAAGTCAGGGACTGGCCAAGATCTTGGGAACTAATTGGAGTTTGCATTGTGATTACAGACCCCAAAGTTCAGGACAGGTAAAAAAAAAAAAAAAAAAATCGGACTCTAAAAAAGACCTTGACTAAATTGACCATTGAGACTGGCTTAAAAGATTGGAGACGGCTCCTACCCTTTGCTCTATTCAGAGCCAGAAACACTCCCTCACGCTTTAACCTGATCCCCTATGAAATCCTGTATGGGGGACCACCCCCTTTGTCTACTATGCTTAATTCTTATCAACCTTCTGCTTCCAAAACTGACTTACAGGCCCGCCTTAAAGGACTCCAGGCGGTTCAAGCCCAGGTTTGGGCCCCACTGGCCGAACTTTACAAACCTGGCCACTCTCAGATAGCAAGACATCTCTTCCATGTTGGTGACTATGTCTACATCCGTCCACACCAGTCTCAAGAACTCGAACCTCACTGTAAGGGGCCTTACACCATCCTGCTCACCACACCCACCACTCTCAAGGTCGACGGAATAGCCACCTGGGTTCATGCTTCTCACGCCAAAGCTGCCCCAGCGACTCTTGACTCCGCCTCAGAGACACCACGATGGCAGCTCCATCGCTCCCAAGATCCACTCAATATAAGACTTACCCGATTAGGGATTGACTGTAAGAATTCTGCTTCTCACCCTTGTACCCTGTTTTGGCTATGACTCTCCCTCAAATCCCCACCAGCCCATGAAGTTAACTTGGCAAGTGCTCTCCCATATTGGAGAGCCCATATGGGAGACTTTGTCCATAGCCCCCTTATGGACCTGGTGGCCTACACTATACCCTGACTTATGTAAATTGGCTATGAAAACTCCTGCTAATTGGGATCGAGGGACACTCAAACCTCAATGAGGCTCCCATCAAAAAGTCTCCTGAAGGGAAGTTAGGTCTTGACCCCTGGGGGGGATGTGACACTACGAGAAAAAGGAGCTTGTTACGACGTCTGTCTTTTTACGTCTGCCCTGGCTCACACCAAACAAGAGCCATAGTGGCCAAATGCGGGGGCGGAGGGGGGCTTCCACATTCTATTATAAAAACTGGAGACACGCCTTAAGATTAAGGCCAGTTAAAAACTCAAGGGGGGGTTGTAAGGCTCTCTCTCTCTCAGCCTAAGCCTGGGAACGTGACCCAGACACGCTTGGGAAAGTGACCCAGAAAGAATTGAAGGCCAGTTTCAGTTTCTGACATCAAGGTGACCAACCGAGATAAAAAATTTTCACTAAGGTAAACAATTCTCAGAAAAGTACCATCTGGAAATTCTCTGGAAACTCCCCAACACCCCTCCCTGCCAAGAATAGCCCCCAAGACCAACGACCCCTGCAATACCCACTAACATTTAGACAAGCACCCTTAGCGACCATCAGAGCCAATCCTAACATAGGGCACGCAGCCCCTCCTAACCTTTACGGTTTTAGCCTTTAAGAGCAGTCTGTAACAGTGACTCGGGGTGCCTCCCTCCCGAGTGAGTGCTGAGGCCCCCTGACGCGTATCAGCAATAAACCTTGTGCTTTTGCATCAACACTGTGGTCCTCGAGTGGTCTCTTGCGATGACCCCCTACCCGAGTGGACTCTAGGGTCCAACACTACACAACAGCTACAGTTCAGAGTCCCTCATGATGCTGTGGGGGTTGGGATGAGTCTGCAAAGAGTGCACAGATGCTTCTCCAATTCCGCCCTTTTCTACACAAGGAGGAGAAGACAGTCTCAACATTGAGAAACATCTTCCTCAGCTATACAGAGTTTTAAAGACTGACATTTCCAGTCAAGATTTAGGTCTGAACAGGCCTTGGTATTTTCTTCATCTAACTCCCCACCCCCATTCCCCCAAGTTACCTTAGGATAACCAGGGACAAATATTCAAGAACTGCTTATCAAATTGAGTGATATCATTAGTTAGGACAGGAGCCTGGTGTGATGGTTGCTTAGCTGTAATCTCAACATTTGGAGTCTAAAGTAGGAGAATTGTGAGGTAGAGGTCAGCTGGGCCACATAGCAAATTCTAGGACAGCCTGAGTTACACAGCTAAGTTCGACAAAGTCATGGAGAGAGAGAGAGAGAGAGAGAGAGAGAGAGAGAGAGAGAGAGAGAGAGAACACAAACAGTTCAGACAAAATGTATGTGCCAAGGCACTTTGGCCTGGTTCTTGTCCAAACAGGTATTTCCCACTGAAGTTGTTTGCAAGTAGTATCCTGTGTAATTGACTCATTAGAAATAATATTTGATAAAGGAGGAGTATGTTTTGTCGTTGTTGGTTTTGAAACATTAAATCTCATCTGAACAAGCTCCAGTTTGAAAGGGAGAAGAGTCAGTGCGGTGAGAGAAATTATTCCCACCATTAGTGCTTCCTTCAGCACACAGACATGTTGGCCAGGCTGGGCATGCCATTGCTGCCACAGAAACGGGAAGAGACCTATCTCAGCTATTACAGGGCAGCTCTTGACCACTGAGGTAACTGCAGAACTCCAGAAATTCCTTTTTTAGAAAAAATGAGATCACTAAAACAAAAATATAAACAAAAGGATTAAAACCCCCACATAAATAAATATAACTATTAAAATAGCACAGCCCTCCAAGAGTTCAGTGAGAGGCTCCAAGCTAGCCATTTGGAAGGTGGGATGAATCAGTGGGGTGTCTGTTCATGGAAGGGTCCAGAGCCCAGGATAGCAGGGTTCCTATGGTAATGCTTTGGCGAATACACCTAGAAGCTCAAGTAGTGAATTTACAGTGAGTAGGGTACTTGTCTGGGTGCGTACCTTCATGCCTCTGTGTGTGCACATTTAAGTGAATACAAGCAACAAAGACTTGTTTTTAGGAAAAAGCTAAATTACCTGGAGTTAAGTTATATGGAGTTTGGGTTGCGTAGTCATAGGAAGCCAGACATGGCACCCTGGGTACCAAGCCCTTCCCCAGAGGAAGAAGCTAAACACAGGAGAAGAGTCTATTTCTACTAAATAACTCTCAGAGAAATGAAGAACTCTGCTACAATACAGTTTCCCCAGGCTATAGTGATGGAGTAAGAAAGCCTATGGTATTCCCCTCTGTGTTTTCCTAGGCTTTGCTGGTGTCACCAATGCAATTTCTTGTTCTTCTGAGGATCAAGAAAGCAGTGAAGGAAAGGTATGATCATTCTGTTTGATATTATCCTGTGGGTCATTAAGAAAACATTGTGTGTGTCCAGGCCAGAGATATGGCTCAGTGGTTAAGAGCAGTGGCTACTCTCGCAGAGGATCTGGGTGATTCCCAGCACCTCACAGCCAGCTGTCACTGCAGTTCCTGGGGCTCTGACGTCCTCTACTGTCCTCCTCAGGTACCAGGCATGAAATCAGTGCAAAGTTGCTTCCTTCTCATGGACCCCAGGGATTCATTAAGGGGGGGAGGGGAGTCATGGTGAGGCTGGTGCCCAGGGAGGTGATGCTCTTCCCTCAAGAGAGGTGATGATCTTCCCTCAGAGGACCTTTTCTGGGCTCCAGATGGAAGTCTGCTTGTTCCAACATGATTCTTGCCAATTTCTCCAAAGTACAGAAAGGCTCTCAAGAATTTGAAGAGCTGGAGGCAGAGATTACCAGCGTTGACATTAAGTGCCACAAGGGGGAGGGACTGTGAAGTGTGGCCAGTGTAGGGCATGCCCTGGAGGTAGATGCGACACTCCAGGCTCATAGGCACATTCATAATTAGTAGGCTTCCAGAGAAGTCCGTGTAGATCCTGGTCGGATGTAGTTTCAATCATCCGTACTTCAAAACTTGTACTGTTGATGAAAGCAGGAGAGCTGCTGTTACTTGTCAGCATACTTGTTTCCCCTGTGGCTGAAGACAGGTTCACCCTGGGGTTGGGGAGAAGGCTGTGCTTCACGGTTGCTTTAGACTGCCTCCAACCCTACTCTACAGCTCTTTAGTCATCAGCAAAACCGTTAGGTTGATTTGTTTTCTTTGAGACAGGGTTTCCCTATGTTGCCCTGGCTACCCTGGAACTCTCTATGTAAACCAATATGGCTTCGAACGCAGAGATCCACCTGCCTTTACCTCCGGGTGCTGCGATTAAAGGTGTGTGTAATCACACCCTGGCCATTAAGTTGACTTTTAAGGATCCCAGCACTGTGGGATGCATTTGCTTTGTACTTTATTATTATTTTTTTTTCTTAAAAGGAGACAGTCTTGTAATTGTCAATGGATTTCGCAAAAGTTAGTGTCTTAGTTTATTTTCGCTGTTATAACAAAACACCAGACCTTGGGTACTTTACTATGTGAGTACCTACACACACACACACACACACACACACACACACACACACACACACGGAAAAACAACTCCCATTTCCATCATTACCCGTCCAGCCGTTTCTCAAAATATGGTCTCAGAAAGACAAATGCTAAGCAAACCAAGTGACAAATGTTCACTCCATTTATATGGCAGTCATAACTTTGTAATACTTCCCAGGTAGATGTTTTTCCTGCTGTGACATTTAAGCAACTAACTGTAGCTTAGATGACTCTATATCAAAGGCCACCCTCCCCTAAATAAAATAATCATTAATAATAGGCAACATGAGGCCTATATGTGAAGTTGCCCACCTGTAACCCAAGCATTTGGGAGGCAGAGGCAGGAGGATTGCAAGTTCACAACCAGTACGTGCTCTGTGCATAGCAAAGGCTCTGTCCTAAACACTCAAAAATAAACAAAGCACTATGAAAAGGAATGATTAATATAGTGATGTGAGTACTGCCACTCTCACCCCGCCCCTCTGACCTCTCTCTGATATTCAAGTAGATCTTTCAAGTACTGTATTAAGTAGGTATGGGGAGAGTGGACAACATTGTCATATTTCTGATTTTAGTGTAATTGCTTTGAGTTTCTCTCCACTTAAGTTGGCTCTGGGCTTACTGTAAACTGCCTTGGTTATGATGAGGTATGTCCCTTGTATCCTTAATCTCTCCAGGACTCTTAACATGAAGGGATGCTGGATTTGTCAAAGACCATTTCTGTATCTAATGAGATGATCATGTGGTTTCTGTCCTTTAGTTTGTTTATATGGTGGATTACATTTATCAATTATTGTACCTTGATATATCCCTGCCTCTCTGGGATGAAGCCTACTTCATCATGGTTAATGATCTTTATGATGTGTTCTTAGCTTTGAGTATTTTGTTGAGAGTATTTGCATCTATGTTCATAGGGAAAATTGGTCTGAAATTCTCTTTCTTTCCTGGGTCTTTATGTGGTTTGAGTATCAAGGTAATTTTAGTCTTGTAAAATGAATTTGGCAAAGTTCTTTCTGTTTCTGTTTTGTGGAATAATTTGAGGAGTATTGGCATTAACTCTTCTTTGAACATCTGGTAGAATTCTGTGCTAAAACTATCTGGCTCTAAACATTTTTGGATGGAGACTTTTTAATGCATGCTCCTATTTCACTAGGTGTTATAGGTCCGTTTAAATTGTTTATCTGATCTTGATTTAACTTCGGTAAGTCGTATGTATGGAGAAAAGTATCCATTTCTTTTAGATTTTCTGATTTAGTGGAGTACAGGTACATCCTTATGATTCTCTGGATTTTCTCACGTCTGTTGTTATCTGCCCCCTTTCATTTCTAGTTGTGTTTATTTGGAAATTCTCTCTCTGCCTTTTAGTTAATTTGGATATGGCTTTGTCAGTCATACTGATTTTCTCAAAGAACAAACTCTTTGTTTCATTGATTCTTTGTATTGTTTTGATGCTGTTGTTTTTATTTTACTGATTTCAGTCTTGAGTGTAATTATCTCCTGTCTACTCATTTTGGGTGTGATTATTTTTCTTTTTGTTCTAGAGCATTCAGGTGTGCTGTTAAGTTGCTAGTCTAAGATTTTCCATTAAAAAAAAAATGTAGGCACTTATTGCTATTAACTTGCCTTATAAAACAGACTTCATTGTATCCCATAAGCTTAAGTATGTTGTATATTCATTTTCATTCAATTCCAGAAAGTCTTTAATTTCTGTCTTGACCCATTTTCTTTTAAGGTTCTGTTCAGTTTCCATGAGTTTGTAAACCTTCTGTTGTTTCTGTTATTGGTCTCTAGCTTTACTGTATGGTGGTCAGATAGTAGTCAGGGCGTTATTTCAAATTTCTTATATTTGTCAAGACTTGCTTTGTGTCTGAGTATGTGGTCAATTTTGGAGAAAGTTCCATGAGGCACTAAAAAGAAGGTATATTCTTTTGTGTTTGGGTGAAATGCTCGTTAATTATCTGTTAAGTCCATTTGATTTATAGCTTAGTTAGCTCCAGCATTTCTCTGTTTAGTTTCTGTCTGGTTGACCTTTCTGTTGGTGGGAGTGGAGTAGTGAAGTCTCCCATCACTAACGTATGAGGGTCAACACGTTAGTCAAGCTGTTGAAGTGTTTCTTTTACAAAGCTCAGTGCCCTTGTGTTTGGGGCACAGATGCAAAGAGTTGCAACGACCTCTTGGTGGACTTTCCTTTGGTGAGTGTGCAGTGTCCTTCCCTATCTCTTCTGACTAGTTTTGCCTTGAAGTCTATTTTGTCAGATGTTAAAGTGGCTGCAGCAGCTTGCTTCCTAGGTGCGTTGCTTGGAATATCTTTTTCTAACCCTCTACCCTGAAGTGATATCTATTCTTGAAGTTAGCAGAGTGATGGATCCTGTTTTTTGCATCCACACTGTTAGTCTGTGCCTTTTTATTGGTGAATTGAGACCGTTGATGTTGAGAGATATCAATGACCAGTATTTGTTGATTCCTGTTATTTTGTAGTAGTAGTGGTGTGTGTGTGTGTGTGTGTGTGTGTGTGTGTGTGTGTGTGTGTGTGTGTTTCTCCTCTTTTGATTTGCTGGTCTGGGATTATTTATTCTTTATATTTTCTTGGGTGTGGCTAACCTCTTTTGGTTGGAGTTTTCCCTCTAGCACCTTCTGTAGGGCTGGATTTGTAGACAGACATTGCTTAAATTTGATTTTTATCGTAGAATGTCTTATTTTTCCATCTATTGTGATTCAAAGTTTCGGTGAGTATAGTAGTCTGGGCCAGCATCTATGGCATCTGGCATCTGTTCAGGCCCTTCTGGCTTTTATTTTCTCCACTGAGTGGTGATTCTAGTAGATCTGCCTTTATACATTACTTGGTGTTTTTCCCTGGCATATTTTAATATTCTTTCTTTGTTATGTATGTTTAGTGTTTTGAGTATTATGTGCTGAAGGGCATTTCCTTTCTGGTCCAGTCTATTTGGCATTCTATATACCTTGATAGGCCTCTATTTTAGGTTAGAATTTTTTTCTTCTATGATTTTGTTGAAAAAAGTCTTCTGCACCTTTGCCCTGGGTTCTTCTTCTTCCCCTCTTCCTATTACTCTTAGCTTTGGTGTTTTCACAGTGTCCTAGATTTCCTGGATATTTTGTGCCAGGATCTTTACAGATGTAACATTTTCTTTGACTTAAGTATTTATTTCTTTCATTGTTTTCTTAATGCCTGAGAATCTCTCTTCTGTCTCTTGGATTCTGTTGGTGAGGCTTGCCTCTGAGGCTCCTTTTGGACTGTAAACTATTTATATTTCCAGATTTCCCTCAGCTAGGGTTTTAAATTTTTAATTAATTATTAATTTTTTTGGTTTATTTGAGACAGGGTTTCTTTGCGTATCCTTGGCTATCCTGGAACTTGCTCTGTAGATCAGGCTGGCCTCAAACTCACAGCGATCTGCCTGCCTCTGCCTCTCGAGTGCTGGGATTAAAGGTGTGCGCCACCCCACCTGGCTTATTTTTTTTAATTTTTAATTTTTATTGATTCTATTCCACTTTCAGGTCTTGATGTGTTTTATTTATTTCCTTCCTCTGCTTGTTTGTGTTTTTATGGATTTCTTTAAGGACTTTATTTCCTCCTAAAGGATCTCTGTCGTACTCACAAAGGCTGTGCTGCATTACTCAGGGCCCGCTGTGGGGGTGGGGGTGGGGGAGAGGTTGGGGGCAGGGGTTGCTGGGTTCTGGTGGAAACATCTCGTCCTGAACGTTATTGACTGTGTTTTGACACCGGCGTCCAGGCATCTGGGGTTGGGAAGAGTGTAATTCTAGGTGCTGATAGCTGCCCTTGCTTTGCTGGGTGGGGGCTCTGCTCCTCGGTTTCTGTTGCCTGTTTGGTTCTCAGAAGGGTGTGGTAGCTGTGTGTTGCCTGGTAGAAAATTCTTCTCGGATCCTGATAGTGGCCACGGGGGGCGGGGGGGGGGGCGGGGGAGTTTCTGGTTAAAATGTGTATCCAGGGGCTGGAGAGATAGCTCAGAGGTTAAGAGCATTGGCTGTTCCTCCAGAGGTCCTGAGTCAATTCCCAGCAGCCACAGGGTGGCTCACAACCATCTATAGTGTGATCTGGTGCCCTCTTCTGGCCTGCAAGTGTACATGCACACAGAGCACTATGTACATAATAATAAATAAATAAATCTTTAAAGAAAAGAATGTGTTACCCAGGTACTGGGAGCTGACGCTTAGGGATGGGGATGGTCTAGGCAGAAGGGCCTGAGGGAGTCCACAAAGGGAAGAAAGCAAGGTGTTCCACCAGGATGTGTTTAGTCCCGTGAGGACAGGGGCAGAGACTGAGGAGAAGCCACAACAGGTAGACAGCTACAGAACTGGGGATGAGGCTGGGGGTTGGATTTTGTTGGAGAGAAAGGAGAGTGAAAATCTGCCTACCTGCATTGCTGTCAGGCAGGTTGGAGGAGAGCTCCGTGATCCACTGGTCTGGGGCTGGCGGGCAGAAGGGGGCGGGCACAGCGGGTGGTCTGAGGCACAAGGGAGGTGAGGCTGGGGGATTGGATTTGGAGCAGAGAAGGGAGCTGGGAATGTCTGTGGTTAGTTTACCTGCTTCCCTGGGAATACCTGATAGAGTTGGGGACCAGGATAAAGTGGTAAGTGGGGGGAAGGAAAGTGGGAGGAGAAGATCAATGCGATCCATTAGAGATGGGAACAAAAGAGAAATGGAGGCCAAGGAGGTAGCCTGCTACAGAACTAGAGGGCTGGACTTGGAGAAATGGAGGGAGAGCTTCTCTCAGTATCTGTTTCTTAACCAAAGCTTTTAATTAGAACAGAAGGTCCTGTAGGAAGAGTGACTCAGTCTGCTCAGAAGCAGTCTTATCCGGCAAAGGAAACGGCAGCTTTTGGGTAGTGGTTTTGTTTGTCAGGAGTCTTTGTGACCGGAAGTTGGGCTGTGAGTACAACCCTGCAGTTTTGCCAATTGTGATCCCGATCCGCACATTATGTAGCACGGTGGGTGCCGGGGCAGGCTTGGCAGCTACCGCAAACTTTCCGGTGCTGAGAACCCATGATGCCTTGGTGTGTCTACAGCGACCGGTTTGTTCTGTACACATCTGTGATTTCTTTTGGTGGCAAGGTCACAGGTGCTGTGATACCGCTGTGGTTTGCTGTCTGCATTCCTGGTGGAAGGAGTTACTAAGTTTCAGATAGAGGTTGGCGAGAATGTGTTTTGTTTTCTCATTGGCGTTCAGAACTCCGTGGGGCTGAAGGTGACATCTGTTTCAGTCATGGCCAGGGTTTTTAATTAAAGTTTTCTATTTTCAACTCTTTTTCTATTGGGGAATTTTTGTGTGACCTTGGGTGTATACGTTCATAAGATAGGTATACAAATCAAACATGAACTGATAATAAATCATATGGAAACTTATTTTAAAACTATATATATATATATATATATATATAATTCAATGTATTTTTCAGTGGAGAAGTTAGTCTTGGCTCATTATTTGTTTCTGTAGATGCTGAGTGGGTGCCCCCTACAGTTTCCAGAGCTGATCCATATTTTGATTCTATAACCATCATTGCCGAGGAAGCCTCTTCAAATAAATACATAGCACAAAATGGCAAATGTATGTTCAGAGCCATTTCAGGAGTTGCTGGAAATTCTGTATTAATCCTAAGCAAAATTAATTCAATAATTTAAAACTTTTATTTATTTATTTTTACAAAACTCTGGAGCTTTGGGCTGGAAAGATGGCTCAGCATTTAAGAACACTGACTGCTCTTCCAGAGGACCCAGGGTTCAATTCCCAGCACCTGTATGACAGCTCACAACTGTCTGTCACTCCAGTTCCAGGGGATCTGGCACCCTCACGCACATACGTGCAGACAAAACACCATACCAAAAACCAACTAACCAAAATAGAAACAAAAACCCAAAACTCAAGTCAGGATCTCAAATGCCAAGTTTCCCCCCCCCCCCCCCCCCCCTGGCCCCAGACAGGGTTTCTCTCTGTAGCCTTGGCTGTCCTAGACTCGCTTTGTAGACCAGGCTGGCCTCAAACTCACAGGGATCCACCTGCCTCTGCCTCCTGAGTGCTGGGATTACAGGCGTGCGCCACCACCGCCCAGCACAAATGCCAATTTTTAAAATTAAACAGTCTAACACAATCCAATCCAAAGTTACCAAAGACACAAAGGGAATGGAGGTGGGAGAATGTAAGGCTCTTTGCTTTCTGTAATTAAACCAGTATGTTTTTATAAGAGCAGAAAGCTTTGTGCGTTCAGTGAGACGGACTTCACAGCATGCAGTAGGCTGGAGTTGGAGCTGGGAGTTTCAGGCAGGGCTTGCTGGCACAGTGTACGAGCATGTGAGATGCCATGTGCTCAGGCTGGTGTTCAGCACTAGGTTTGCTGTGAAGATGGGACAAGGCTGAGCACCAAGAAACACCTCAGATTCATTACATGTTTGATACAGAGTCAATTTTTGATTGCTACATGCTCAAAAATGTTTCTCTGTTGCCATTTCTTTTCTTTTCTTTCTTTCTTTCTTTCTTTTTTTTTTTTTTTTTTAAGATTTATTATTTATACAACATTCTGCCCTCAGGCCAGAAGAGGACACTAGATCTCATTATAGATGGTTGTGAGCCACTTTATGGTTGCTGGGAATGGAACTTGGGACCTTTGGAAGAGCAAACAATGCTCTTAACCTCTGAGCCATCTCTCCAGCCATTTTTTTTTCAACTTCAGTTTTGCAACCCTCATGTAAGAAGCAGAGATCTAGGCTGTCTTCTGTTCCCATGCTTTTCCGCATTCCCCACCACATCTCCATGACTGGTTCTGGTCCAGATTATCACCCGCTCTGAAAATCCAAGTCAGCATCTTCAAAAGGCACGTTTATGGTCGCCCACCCTGCTAGTCCCTCTCTGCTTGCTATCTTCCACTGCTCTTAGCACAGAGACCCAAGGTTTGGGTCTCAGCCCCAAGAACCCCTTCCTGTGTGGTGATGTTTCCAGTCTCTTCCACAGGGCTTTTGCATGTGTGTTCTCCACTCCAGATGATTCCCCTATTCTCTTTACCAGCTAACTTTCTTTTTCTTTTTTCCTTTTTTCAAGACAGGGTTTCTCTGTGTAGCCCTTGCCATCCTGGACTCACTTTGTAGACCAGGCTGGCCTCCAACTCGCGGAGATCCGCCTGCCTCTGTCTCCCGAGTGCTGGGATTAAAAGCCACCACTCCCACCTCCAGTTAACTATGTGAGACGTCTTTCTTGTTTTTTTCTGATCAGGGCCAGGTTCTTCCTCGCTGCACATCCCTCCACCCCTCAGATGTGCCCTTGTACATCTTTGTAGAATTTAATCGTTAACTAACATCTATGCACTCACCATCTGTAGCATCCATAAGGAAGGGTCCTGTGCCATCCTCAGGACAGTACTTGGCATATAGTAGAGGCTCATTAAATACTTGTAGAGTGCTGGCCGTGGTGGCGCACGCCTTTAGTCCCAGCACTCAGGAGGCAGAGGCAGGCAGATCTCTGTGAGTTCAAGGCCAGCCTGACCTACAAAGTGAGTTCCAGGACAGCCGAGGCGACACAGAGAAACCAAAACCAACCAACCAACCAAACAAAAATTTGTAGAACGAACAAGTGAATGACTGACTAATTCCAACAAGGGTTTTAGAAATAGAACAATCTACCAATGTGGTAAGGATAAAGAGGAGAGAGAGAGGGAAAAGAATGTTAGAGGTGTGAGGTTAATCTTAGCTGTTAATATTTCTGGTTTGAGGCCCCTATAGAAAATGGGTAAAGCATTTTCCGGGATGGATCAGAGGGGGTTTCCTGAGACAAATGGAGTGTAGGTCAGTGCAGTTAGTGAGAAGACCTACCCCAAATAGGGCAGCAGCATCTAGTAAACTGGGGACCTGGAGAAAAATGACAGGTGAGAATTAGGGGCCCAGGAGTGCAGATCTGCTGCGGTCGCGTGGACACAACACTCCAAGTCCTTTAAAGCCCTTGGACAGGGCAGCCCCGGTGGCTCACCAGGCTCTTCCATACCTTCAGCCTGCGATTGCGGTTGCAACTTTGTTTCCTCTCGTTCTGGGGTTTCTGGCTTGTTTCCCTGGCTCTCCTCCGGCCTACAGACAGCTGTAGTGGGACGTCCTCGACGTCAGATCCCACGAGCCTTCCTAGTAAATCCCCTGACCGTAAAGGTGGGGTCTGTTGGTTCTGGTCCTCTGGAGAATCCTGGCTCCGGTATGACAGCAGGGACGATGGTCATCTTTGCTGTAGGCAGAGGCGAAGCAAGCAAGGGGGAAGCAAAGGGGAGCTGGATGTGCATTAGTCGGCCCGAGAGCACCACTGTGTTAGAAGACGGGACATTGGCTTACATGTCTCAGGTCATCTCCAAACATGAAGAAAAGGTTAAGCTACATTACTGATATTCACATATTTAAAAGTAAATGCTACCTGACCCTCGCCCAAAAAAGACAGAAATCAAGATTTACTCTTGAAGAAGCTACTTGTAAGATAAACACAAAAGCTCTTAACATGATACTTATGTACTTATGTGTATGCATGTGCTTATTTCCTAGAAACACGTTATTTGATGTCAATATGTAGGTATATCATATTTAAAATTCATCCTTTCAACAATATCGCTGGGAAGTGAATTTTTCCATGGGTTGATGGTCTCAGGAATGGATGATATTAGTCAGGCCAAACCATGGGTGATTTTCTCCTGAACAGTTCTGTTCTGTGATGAAATTTGCTCAGTGTTGCTGAGGGATCCCTTTTCCCACCTTGTCTCCAGACAGATGTCATGCAGGTGCAGCCTCCCAGGGAGGATGAAAGTGTGAGGATGGGTGGTGCAGGTCCAACCTCTAAGGTAAGAGATGCCCTCAGGTTGGCTTATGGGATGTCATGTCGAGCACCTTTCATATTTAGGGTTCCTTCATGAACAAATGATTTCTGACCCTTGACTGCAATATGAGGACTTGTGTGTGTGTGTGTGTGTGTGTGTGTGTGTGTGTGTGTGTGTGTGTGTGTGTGTGTAATATATAGATATTAGTGCTGGGTTGGCACAAAGTAGAATGCTTTTTTTCACCTGATCCCTACAGGAAAAAAAATAAATCACTAAGCAGCCATTCTATTGTTCAAATATTAGGCAAAGCTTCAAACAATAATTTTCAAGAAACTGTTACCCCATGATATTCCGGGCTGGTGCCTATCTGTTTCGTGAGCACCCCAGAACTTACCCAGGTTTTAGACTTGAGCATCAAGTTAGCTGGTTGGCTTCTTTCCTCATTGGCTGAATTTCAGCCTCTTTTACCCAAACCACATAAAACCCTCCCTTTGTGTGAGTCTGGTTGGCGGGCCCAATGGGGAAAAGCCATTGCCGTGCCAACTGGGATGAAGGGCTTGGGCTGCAGCCACAGGTGACTCATTGGGCCATTTTCATTCCCTCTTTTCCACTGGGCATGGACCCACTGGCCCAACACAGGGTCTATGAAGCTGTCATAGTCTGTTGTAACAAAGTGACTCAAGGTCCTTTGGCTGGGACCATTGAAATGATGGACTGTGGCCATCTTCCCTGGAAACGCCCATGTAATGCCCGTTCAGGGAGCACTTCATTTACATGCTAGACTTCTGCATGTGAAAATTAAGTGTTGCTCTTATATAGGTGTTCTGTTTCTATTTAAATGGGTCCCTTGTACGTACATGAACCTGTACACTCATTTCTAAACTAAGTGCAATATGACTTATCACAGAATCACAATACATTTTTTAAATGAAAATGTGCTCAGATTTCAGAAGAAAAATTTATTTTGCTTATAGTAAACTGAGAAGAACCAGTGTGTGACATGTGCTCTAGACTGAAGACTTATTACATTACTTCTGTCTTAGTTCTGATAGTAAGAATACTAATCAACCTCCCCCCCCCCACCCCCGGGCCCCAGAGGAGAGGAAAAGAAATTTAAGTTTTAATATGTTGGAGGAGTGACTGGAGAATAAGGAAAACCTTCCTTTATAGATACATGCTCCACTGATGGTCGCTACAGTTACATTTACAATTACAAGTACATTAAACTTACTGCTGCAAGGGTAATATTAAACTTTAGCCCCCTTTTCTTTTTTTAGACATGGTCTCATGTTGCACAGGCTGGCCTTGAACTCCTGATCCTCTTTCCTCTGCCTCCTAGAATGCTGGGATTTTATAAAAGCACCATACATATCCAGTTGGGCATTTCTATTTAGACTGTTTATCTTTTCATTAGAATAAGAAATGAAAGAATTGAGTACAGATTCAAGTTGCAGGCTAAGTTGAGTCTCCAAAGCTGTAGTAAAGATCTTTTTCTCCAACTTCACAGACTATTTTAAAAAATTAATGACATCATTTCAAGAGTCAGGAAGATGGCGGAGTGGATAAGAGCACTTGTTCCTACAGAGAACCTGGATTCGGTTCCTGCACCCACTTGGTGGGTCACCACTGTCCAAACCTCAGGTTACAGGATGCATGTGACACATAAATGTATTTAAGCAAAGATTCATATGTAAGATACAAAAATCTAAACAAAAAGATTTTCAGTAGATTTCGGTGAGCAAAAGTATTTTTATGTAAAAAGCTGTGTTTTCATGTAAAAAGTTGACTTATCTGTGGGTTGAGATACAGAAACTAGAAATAGGTGGACTCTGAGGTTGCAGTTAATATTACTAATTTATGAGGGTGGAGGTTTAGTATGGTTTGTAGGAGCTCCATCGAAAGCACACCTTCGTTCCACAGCTCTGGTTCTGAAATGCGTTTCCCCTCAGTGGTTATGGGGCTAGAAATGACTCTTCACACCCGGTTCACAGAGCCTTTTGCTGTTCACAGTGTTGTGTGGGTGTAACACCCTGGGCTTTGGATGAGCTGGGTGAGTGTTTTTATTTCTGGTCCACACATGCCGAGATAGCACGTGTAAATGGGCCTCCATTTCACAAAGCCGACTGAGCACTGAGAAGGGATTTGTGGTCCCTGTAGAAAAGGTATTATAAAGCCGAGGGAGAAAAAAATGGGAAATACAAAAATCTCAGAGAAAATTCCCCAAGCAACAAAACAAAAAGATTTTCCGTAGCCATGGAGAGCCCTTCCGAGCACCAAATCCCACTTCAATGGTGGTTCCCACCTCGAATAGCAAGTACAGAGCCGCCTAGAGAGAAAATGATCTCCCATCTGTCTTTTGCTCGCTTAACTTCTCAGGTAGGTTCTGGACTTTTGCAGGAGCTCTGAACCTTCTCTTCCTGCACCCGAGGCTCTCGCCCAGCAGCCCATCTGTTGTTTTAATAATCACTTAGCTAGTGAGGTCTGGACCTCACACACATCTGAGATCAGGAGAGGGTGTGGGCTGCACCATTTGAACGGAGTCCATGAAGTCACTTCCGGCTTGGCTCATTAATCAACAGCTCTTCTCTCCTCTCCTCCCTCCACCTCAGACAGAGTGTATTGTAGACTTACCATGGGCAACGCTAGGCTTTGTAGACTTACCATGGGCAACCCTAGGCTTTGTAGACTTATCATGGGCAACCCTAGGCTTTGTAGACTTATGGGCAATGCTAGGCTTTATAGACTTATCATGGGCAATGCCAGGCTTTGTAGACTTATTATGGGCAACGCTGGGCTTTGCTGACTTTATCTTCCTCTTCTATTTCTTTAAATTCAGCGCTTATACTTTCATCATGCTTGATTTTTATTCGGTGTTCAAATGAGATGCATAGCTTGTCAATTCTTAGTTTTAAAATCTCCCAGTGTGGATATCAAAGGATATACACCACTCAGCGTTTGCTGTGTCCACAAGGTTTGATACAATGGATTTTTATTGCCATTGTTTTATGCATATATCTAGATTTATATGATTCTTTTCCTTTGGAATACTTAGAAATCCACTCCTTTTGAGATGTGGTATGGGGAGGTGAACCCAGTGTCTTGTGCATAAGGATGCCTTAATGAACTATATAACCTTATCCTATAGAAGTTTCTTCTTTTTTCTCCTCTCCTCTCCTCTCCTCTCTCTCCTCCCCTCCCCTCCTCGCCCCACCCCTCCCTTCCTCTCCCCTCCCCTCTTGGTTTTTCTGAGACAGGGTTTCTCTGGTGTGACCTTGGCTGTCCTGGACTTGCCTTTGTAGACCAGGCTGGCCTCGAACTCACAGCGATCTTGCCTGCCTCTGCCTCCTGAGTGCTGGGATTACAGGCTGGCACCTCCATGCCCAACTAGAAGCTTATTCTTAAAATTTCTCAAACACAGGATTTTTTTCCCCTTACCTTTTTGTCATTGGCACCTAGTCTCATACCATCAAACTGTTTTGTGATCAGAAAGCAGGTTCTTTTGGATACTGAACTTTGAATGTCTGTCTATAGGCTTGCTGGCTTGGAATGGTGGTCAGCTTTTGTACACGTTCCTGGTGTGCTTGGGAAGAAATGTGTGTTCCTTAATTGTTGGATCCAGGGTCTTATATGTTGGCATTCTACTGCTCTGTTAACTCATCCTTATCTGTTTGGGGTTTTCTGAGCTATCCTCAAGTTATCCAATATATGAGTGCTTCAGGAGGCTGCCTGGGTAGGCTCACACAGGGGTTCCCTGGCTTCCTGGGGCTTGGCCAATGGAGGATGCTGGAAAGAGACTGGGAATCCCGGAAAAAGTCAGAGTCTGAAGTTGTCACTCAGCTCCCCAGTGGCCTTTTGTCAAGTTCTGCAATCCCCTAAGGCCTGGCCGCATCGCTGTCACTGCTCACAGCCTTGTGACCAGGTCCAGAGGTCACCCCTGAGGGTCATCAGCCCTCTCCACTCACTGTCTGGATTCCTTGCAAGCCTCTTTCTTGCTGAGTGTCTTCTGTCCTTGCCACCTCATCAAGGTAGGGATTTGGGTTCCAAAAGTCGTATCTCATGGGTAGTGTCTTTACCTACTGAGGGATATTTTTCCACCTTTCTCATATGGGTCTTTTGCTCAAAGCGGGAGCTTTTCCTAAGCAATGGAGGGGATTGCCCTGAAATTCCCTTATCTGGCTGAGGCCCCTTCTCAGAAATGTAGTTAACATCTGGTCACCCTGGATTAGCCTGCTGGAGAACAGACTAAAAGTCAAAGACCAGCCTGGAGTGGACTCTGTCACGGGACAGGGTCGCCTCTTTGACCTTTAATTTTTCCTAAAACCGACTTGGCATCCTTTAAAAATTACCAGCAGCCTTCATGGGGACCTTATCTTCTCCTTACATGTCCCATATGTGCATGCTAATAAACGAGCACACATGTGTGTTCATGTACACAAACAAACATACACGTAAATATTTTTTTCAAAAATTGTGAAGCCCAAAGAGCTTCTTGTTTAGAAACATCTTCACAGACATGTCCATATGTGTGTGGATAGAAATAGCTTCATAATTACTGTTAGAAATAAAAACTGGGAAAGATTAAAATATTTATTAATAAATGTTAGTCCATTTATTAAGATAAATTACTTAACAACAACCACAAGCCCTTTAACATGGCATATTAAAATGCCCTAGAGTTTTGTGGAGGAAACTAGTGTACAGGGTTGTACTGTTTGACAATTCATGGCTAGTTTGTTCAACCATGCCTGCATTCTCATGGCTGCTTCTACACCTGATGTGCTGGCATACGTTTTGGGTGAAGAATCTGGAAAATTTTCACCTTCAAATACTCAACACAGATGGAAAGGGGATTGGCAGCCTTTTCAGATGATCATGGACATCCCTCCTGGACACTGCTGCCACTCAGCAAAAAAAAAAAAAAAAGTTTTATTTATATGTGCGTGAGAGTGAGTGTGTGTGTGTTACTCATGGAGGCCAAAATAGGCATCAGATTTCTTGCAACGGAGTTACATACAAAGCTTGTGAGCCATGACATGATGTGGGTGCTAGGATCTGAACTCTGGTCCCTGATAGGGCAGTGTGTGTTCATAACCACTGTGTCATTTCTGTAACTGCATGGTCTGGGGCTTTGTGTTTGTCTGTTAATTATTTTGCTTCCCGAGGTCTGCTTGCTGTCTCTTACGGTAAGCAGACTGTCATGTACCCAAAATGATGCTGTGTAACCTTGCCTCCGAATAGTCCCTGATTGGCTGAATACAAAGCTTACACACCTGGGCAGGCAGAAGTGAGAGGTGGAGCTAAGGTTCACGGGCTTTGAGGACAGAAGGATCATGGGAAGGAGAGAGACAGAGGAGAAGGGAGGAAGCAGAGGCGCCCACAAACCACCTAGTTTGAGAGGAGGAAGTCTGAGAAGTGGCATGGAGAGGCGCAGCCCAGACCAGAAGCGTGAGCAAGGACTTACAGAGACATTGGGTAGGAAGTAGCACAGATAGAAGCCATATAAAGCAAATGGCATGGGATTTGGGGCTGAGAGGCAACAAGGTAGATTAGGGGGTAATAGCTGCAGCCCCAGGTGAAACAAGCCTTATTTAAATACAACCAGGTGTCTGTGTCTTTTGTTTGATATGTTAGTGGGCTAATAATAACTGCTGTAATAATTAACAGGCTTTTAATAATAAACATTATTAGCAATTTCTGTTTTCTACAGCATCGCTGCTCCAGCACCAGTGGTAGATTTTGTTTCATTTCTATGTGCATGTGTTTGTGTCTGCGTACACACAGGTGTGCTACACACACAGGTGTGCCAGTGCCTGCGGAGAGGAGGGGGTTGCCCCTCCCCTGGACCTGGAGTTACTGCAGTCTTGAGCCTCCAGGTGTGGGTGCCGGGAAACAAACAAGAATAGCAAAAGCTCCTTCTAATGGGGAATCTGGAAGGGTTCCAGCAAGCTTTCTGCTTTTTCCTTGCAGGGTTGTGATGGAAGCCGTGTCCTCACACCTGCAAGGCAAGTGCTCCACCGTTGAGCTGCACCTCCAGGCTTATTAGCGGGTTTGTCATATTTGGTTATACTAGCCTCCTGATCATCCTTGCGTTTTGAAAGAGTTCAAGGCTTGCAAGGGTGCACAGGCAGCCGGAGGAGAACGGAGGAGAATGAATAGGGTGCTGGCCGGTGCCGTACTGACAGCTTTGTGGGTCTGGATCTCAGGCCTTGCCTTGTTGCCTTGGAAGGGCACCATCATGAACTCTGTGAAGTCTCTTCTGCCTTATAACTGGGCGAACCAGGAAGGGTGAGAGGCCTGTGTTGCCTTTCTGTGCAGTGGGGTTTAGAATGAATTTGTCCTTTCCGTGTCCCCAGATCAGTGGCTCAGCGACCACTGGCTAGACCCTCATTTGCTCCTAACGTGCATTCGCTATTAGGTCACAGTTCAAAGAAAGCGCCACCAGGACCTGAGTTGCTGTCTCCTTGGCTAAGCCACAGCATCCGTAGGCCTTTCCTTTGAGTCCAGTGGCCTCTTCTGAATTCAGGCTTGGCGTTGTAAGGAACTGACTTCTTTAAATTCTTCAGTGCCCCTCTCTAGTGAGGAAACCGTAGCTTTCAGAGCAGAATAGGGCTAAGGACTGGTGCCGTGTAGACGGAGGGAGTCGGCCCCGATGACTTACGGGGATACTGAAAACTGTAAATCACTTCCAGAGACACACTCTCCATGCTATGACTTGGATTGGTCACCCTCAATGAACTGTCAGCTAAAAGCATGGCTCCCAGCTCACAATTAGGTGGTAGAACGTGGGGCTCATAGACCGTGCCTCCAGGGGAATTGGCACGGAACTGCTGAGATGCAGCGTGTCCAAACCCCACGAAATCTCAAATTTGAGGTTTAAAATCTCATTCTGAGAACGGAAGGTGTGGGGCAAAGCTCTCTCCTTGTTTCCGTGCCTGCCCTGCAGGTGGCTATAGTTAGCCAGTCACATGAGCTTGTCACCTGTTATGTTATCTTTCTCCTTGCAAATAGAGAATTACCGGCATCCTAGTCCCAGCCAATGAAATGCATTCATCCTCAAAGCCCCGCCCCCTGCCCAAGGTTTCTAAGTCCCTGTTTCATATGTAATAAAACGATGAGCACCATCTACTTCACCAAAGGACGCCTGAGACTGGCTGTTTGTTCTGAGCTGTAGCACTTGGGGAAGAAGGGCCTCCCTTCTCCCAGAAGAATTCACCGCTGGACCCCTGGACTCGACTGCTGGCCAGGAAGTCACTGCAGAATCGCCACCGGGAGTTTTGTTGCTAGTCTCTGCCAGCACAGTGCCACCCAGTTCGTCTAAGTCAGGCTGGGCCCTCGTTGCCACCTGACTCGGTCTTGGAGCCCTGAGTTGCCTGCTGCCACCTGGCCTGGTGCCAACAGCCCAGCTAAAAGGGCAGTAACACTTATGGCAGAGAAAAATCTTCTTTTACACACACACACACACACACACACACACACACACAAAACACCGCTCCCGAATACTCGGCTGGGCCAGAGATCTTGTGAACGGACGTCATTCTGCATTCATTCAGCATTCAGTACCCCTGGCTTCATCCTTTTCCACCTGGAGACCCACAGCACTGAGAACCACAGTAGAACCCTGAAGAGGCGGGGCCTTGTTGGAACTCTTTCAGTCTTAAGGAGGTATGTCCTTGAAGGAGATATTTGGACCCTGGTCACTCTTCTTTTCCTTTTTCTTTCCCACTATCATGAGGTGAGGTCACTTCCTGCCACAGACCCAGGGGACACTAGCCGCCATCCGTCTTCGTGGCCTGACAAAACTGTGAGACAAAATGAACCAACCCCCCTTTTTTTTTTCCCTGCAAGTTCTCATCCCAGGTGTTTTGTTACAGCAATGAAGAGTTGGGTAATAAAATTCTGATGCTTTAGACTCATTCCCAGAAACACAGCACTCACGGGGTTTTACTCTTTAAGAAGGAATTCACCTTGACATTCAAGGACACGGTCTAGACCTCAGAGTGTGTCCGACAGGAACATCAGTGGTACCAACGTTCCTTCTCCCTATCAGAAAAACAGAACAATGGCAAAAAACTTCCCCCAGATAGACAAACAGACCCACAAAGAGGAAAACTGGCAGCGCAGACTATCCTCTTCAGCAAATGACATGAGAATCAGCCAAATGTGAAGGACGCTGAAGCCACCCACCGGGATGTTGGAGCTCATCAACAGACCGAGAGGGACTTTAGATCAAATCACCACCAAATTATTTGGAGGGAAAATGAGCCCAAATGCCCATCCAAACATATATATATATATATATATATATATTTGGATGGAAAAGAAATGGCCGAACACACCCAGTTACGTAAGAGTTTCAGAAAGAATGCATGGGGTTTCTGAAAGCACAGTTTCATCAAGAGCAGAAGGAAAATGAAAAGGAAGACAGCAGGCGTAATTGCTCTGAGCAACAGCTTCCTGCTGAGAGAGAAGGGCTTTACCATTGGCTCGGTAAGAATACATCCAGGCAAATACTGAAAACATGGAAATAAACACTTCTCATAAAATCAGAACGGGAGGACAAAAGGGCACCCGGAGACATGGCTATGTGTAGCAGAAAAAAGAGTGAGCAAAGGCCAGGCGAGGGGGTAATAGAAAAAGACAAGCGAGAAAATTACATCTCTGTGGGCGCCATTAGGGGGAAGGCAGGCAGGCAAATGGAAGGTGCTTAAAATGTAAGGCCCCCCCCCCCCCCCGAGCAGCAGAAGTGCCACGGGTCAAATCCCGGAAGAGCGAATGGTGCCACAAAGATAAATTCTCAGTCACGAAAAGGAATGAGGTGGAAGGGGCCTTAGGAAAAATGGCAGCTAGGAGTCAGGGAACTTGGGTCACTCCCGGCTGTCTTACCACTGGCTGTGTCTCCTTACCCACCCATCCTGAGTTTCTGGGCAAGCTATTTGGTCCGTGGCATCAAAGACTTAAACTAGTACTGACCTCTAACATTTTGAGAGCATGACCCCTCTAACACCCTGAAAAACATATAAATCCTCTTCCCAAAAAAGTGTATATAAGTCTATACTAGGTTGTTCTTGCGATTTCCACAGTCTTGCATATTTGAAGACAATGGGCTTTTAGGTTGGTAATTATACCTTAAGCTTGGCTTCTTAGACATCATCTCAGCTTGAAAAACGCAGTCCCAACTTCCGGGTGGTTGAGCGTCTGCAGTCTTCAAAGCATGCAGAACGGAACCGGAACCGTGTGTACTCCAGTCTCGGGCCGTGCTGGAGCTGTAGGAGGCTGTGTGGAAGGGAGTCTGTCAGGTAGCGGGGGGAAGGCTGTGAGGAAGGCAGCCTGGCTTGGTAAGCTGTTCTGCAAGCTTTTCCTCTTCTCTCAGCGTTCCTGGGTTTTTCATCCATTCAGCGTCTCAGAGGCACTTAACCTAACATGCCACTGGGGTTTAACCATCTTGGCTGGGTGCTTCCGACCCTTTATCACCTCATGTTGCTGGCCTCGTCTTTTCTTCTCATCTTTTTTATGGAGTGATAGGGTGGATGAGAAGTGAGCCTTGGAAGTGGACACATTTAGAATGAGCGTTGCATGCGCCTTAGATGGTGCCAGGATAGAGAAGGTAACAAATGTGAGGTGCAGCCTCTGCTCAAGGCTGGGGAGCCTTGCCCCCACTCGCCAACTGTGACATCATCATAAAGGGTTAGGTTAAAGAGAAAGGATTGTAGAGCCACATGTCTTCAGAGAGCATGTTCTGCCATCAGCGGACCCCATTGGCCAATGAGGGTCAATGAGAAACGAGAAATAGCTCTTAGAATACTTAATCGGAAAACTGTGTCTTGGTGCTGGGCAGGGCCAGGCCGAGAGGAATATGGAGGTGAGGTATGGCTTTCTGTGAAAGTTCAGGGGAGAAATTGGTGAGAGGATATTAAAAAAAATTTTAAATTACATTTATTTATCCATTAATGTATGTGTGTGGTGTGTGTTTGTGGTGATGTGTATGTGGTGATGGGTGTGTGGGGTGGGGGCAGGTGGGAGGAGTGGGGGTAGCGTGTAAGGCTCCTGCATGTATTTGGAGGCTGGAGGACAATTGCAAGAGTCAGTTCTCTCTCTCTCCACCTCTGGAGCAGTGCCTTTTGTCTGGCTGGGTGGCAGGCATCACTAAGTGCTGAGCCATCAAGCTGGCTCAAAAGGGGGCATTGTGATTACAGTTCATCTTGGTTCTCCTTCCTTCTTTTCTAGGGCTCTTACTGGAAATTTCTAACACAAAACAGCATTGTCATATAGTAGAGCCTCTTTATACCATAGACAAACATCTACCGATGGCCAGGGATGCTGTCTCATGCCTTTATCAGCATTCAGGAGGCACAGGCTGGTGGGTTGCAAGTTCAAGAGAAGCCCGATCTCCAGGGTGAGTTCCAGGCCAGCCAGGGCTGCTACATAGTGAAACCCTGTCCCAAACACACACACTTGGAGCAACCTATTTATTCACTTGGTAAGTATTTATTGAGTACCTTACTATATGCCAACCATTGTGCTATATTGTGAGAATACAATACACTCACCCTAAAGAGGATGTAAATGGCCGTGGTACTTGTGAAGGGAGGATGGCAGCCACACTAGCAGGTGCATTAGAAGTCTGCTTCCCCTTTGACACTGGCTGGTGGCCGCTCCGTGAAGTAGCCAGGAGCACGATCTCTGATTCTAGAAAAGGATTAATTTGCTTGGGAGAACACTGAAATCAAAACACTGTGTTGAGTTTCAGCATTTGGCTCCAGTTTAAGGAAGCTGGCAGGGTGGCGGGAGTAGGACAGAAATCTTGAGGGTTGGGAGAGGTGCATTTTAGCCACTGGTGTTTGCTTTGTTTTTATTTTTGTTTGTTTTACCATGAATAAAAATAGCAAGAGGAACAAGTAGAGCTTTTGAGGGGGAAAAATGCTCCAAAAACTAGGCAGCACAAACAGTGATAAATAAAATACACAGTAAAGAGACAAAATAATAAAATACTATAATTTGGCCTCCCAGCATGAAGAAGAAAGCCGAGGCTAGAAGAATGGATTAGAATTCATGAACCATGTTTTCAGCTTTGAATTGATGGAACCCTGGCTAGCTGGAGAGGCCAGAGCAAATGCTGGCTGAGGCCTGTGCAGAACAGACCTGCTCTCTTATTCTTCCTGTGACAAGGTTAGTGTTGTTATTTCTTCTACAGCAGTGCCTTCGGGGCTGGCGGCATGCTGGGTCTTACAAGTCCCTCAGGGGATGCAGGACATGGGCTCAGCTGCAAGGTGGCTTCTGGGCGCCTCACTGTCCTCTCATTGTGTGCTTCCCTACACCTCCCGAGGTCCCTGTCCCCGGGGCTTTGGTCCCCTTTGCTGCTGTGTTATTTTCCCTTCTCATCCTCCTGCTCCTGGATGTATGTTGACTTTGTTTCTTTTAGGAGGGATATGTGATGCGCCTATTCACTCTGGAAGCCTCTATCTGCCAGGTCTGAGGAGGTTGGTTGGTCTCTGAGTCCGCGTAGCAGTCCTAGGAGGTGAAAGCCTTTTGCAGAAAAGGGAAATCGCCTGAGGGCTCACATGTGTGAGAATGAGGGCCAACAGGCGGCATCTTCCAGCTTCAAAGTCTAGGCCTTGCACTCTCTGTGAAGCTGTCTTCTATTACAACGGAGTTCGGTTTGTTTTTAGCTTAGCTTGAGATCTTATGTTATTACGTAGAAAATAATAGATTACTTTTCTCAGGCCGGAGTGGTCATGAAACTTTATCTTTGGGAGAAAATACAGTCAACCCTTCAGAATTATACATGTAAACATTTTATAGTAATTTGTTCATTTAAAGTGAATTATTAATGTGGAAACTGTTGGGAAAATACATGTAATTAAGGGAATTTTCTGGGTACAGTTAACACAGAGCCCTTTTCCCCAAGACAGCAACCAGTGTGGGTGATGCTTTGTGCTTTATTCAGCACAAGAAACATTTGGTGTTGGTTGATTGCTTGCTTATGCTGGTTGCTTATTCTGGGTATGTGCCTTGATGTTTGACCATTAGGCTTTCTTTCCTTTCTCTTTCTTTGTTTCTTATTTTTCTTCCTTCTTCCTCCTTCATTTTGATTTTTCGAGACAGGGTTTCTCTGTCCTGTAGCCTTGCCTGTCCTGGAACTCACTCTGTAGACCAGGCTTGGTCTTGAACTCACAGAGATGTGCCTGCCTCTGCCTCCCGAGTGCTGGGATTAAAGATGTGCACCTCCACTGGCAGGCAAACACTAGGTTTTCTAGATTGATCTTTGTTTGGCTTCTAAAAAGCCAACACTTACAGTTCTGTCAATATTTGATAAAGGGCCTATGGGAAAAGTGTTTGCTGCAAAAGGCTGACTGACAACCTGACAGTGGAAGCCACGTTAAAGGTAGTTTTCAAGAAGCAGCTTCATAAAGTTGTCCTCCTGACCTCTGCCCCGCCTGCCCCATTTCCACAATACACTAATAAAGTTAAAAAATAAAAAAAAAAAATATATATATATATATATATATATATATATATATGTTTAGATACAAAAGTTGGTCTGAAACAAGTCATTATTAATAAAGAAATGGTCAATTTCTTTTATGGTCCTTTCACACTAATAGACATTTTACAAATGCGAAACTATTTAAAACCATTGGTAAGCCAGTTTTAAGTGGCTGGTGTTGGTTTAAACAAAATGTGAACTTCGGAGGCACAGCATGTTTTGTATTTTTTCGAATTTAATCATTTTCTTTATCCTCATCTCAGAAGTTAGAATACATAACTTGGGGGCATACACTCATTCACTGAAGAATGGCATTCTGGCAAGTAGCAGACAGCATACGTTATGGTGGTCCCACAGGATTGTAATGATCTGAAAAAAATCCTATTGCTTGGTGACACAGTGTCTGCGATAAGGTCATAGTGAAACACTTGTGTACTTGTGTTTGTGGTGACCCTGTTACCTTCTATAGTGCCAGTTGCAGGGGAGCAGAACACACTGAATCTGTGCCGTCCGCAGTACGGGATAATAACGAACAGCAATGCTACTGAGTTCTGTGGTCACTACACTGTATTTTTTATCCCTATTGAAAGTGTTTGCCAAGTTGTAAAACAAAATTCTGTTGTAAAATCTATGCCTGGCTGGATGAGTAACTCAGTAGGAGAGTGTGGCCCTGGTTTTGATTCCCAGCATTATAAAACCAAAAACCACCCTCTCCCCAAACAATCAAACTCAGCAACAATCGCAGAAATCCCATATGCTGTCTTACTGGGTGGCAGCCTCGGTGTCTTATATAAAGTCTCAAGATTAAGTCATTTTTTTTTTTCCCTGTGCTTGATCTGGTATCTATTCAAGTCCCGATCCCAGTGGCACTTCTTTTTTCTCTGTTCTCAATATGTAGTGGGTTTTATTCATTTATTTTTGGCAATTTCATATATGTGCAAAATATACTATGGTTCAACTCACCCCCTTATCCTCTTATTTCACTTCTCCTGCCAATTCTCTCTTTTCCCAGCCAGTCCCCTCTCACTTTTCTGTCTTTTCTGGAGGTTTGCAGGCCTTATGTCAGCAGTTGAAGCTGCTGTGTGTTTATGTTGGCAGTGGCCATGTCATACCCAACAGACAGCCTGTTAGAGCACTTCCGCGTCGTCCAGCTCTTATAGTTTGTTCCATCCTCTCGTCCGTATGTTCCCTGGGGATTGGAAGGGATGATAAAAGCACTTAACAGTTACTTGCTCTCAGCACATTGACCAGCAGCGAGTCCCTGCTTTAACTGCCGTCCTCTGACGTAAGCGATTTCTCCAACCAAGTCCAGGAACTAAACTGGTCTATGTATAGAAACACAAATATTTAGAAGGCTAGTTTGGCTGTATATCAATTTAACAAAACATCAGTAGTAGATTTACTATAGAGGCTGTGTCTTCCCGCTTCATAGGCTTTTGACCAGGTTTATGGTGCCAGGAATGGACTTCCTCCATTCCAATCAGAAAGCAGTTGGCTTACCCCTGAACAGTCATGCCACTACTGCACCAGCGCACAATGTGCTGCCTGGAAGATTGGTATACAGCAGGCGGGAACTAGAGCTGGCTAAGATTACCGATGACTTTTCTCCTCCAGTAGACTGAATGGCACCTTCTGGCACTGTTAGAACTAGCCGTCTGGAGGAAGATTCCGTTTAATTCCAGCTTGATTTCTTTCTGTGTAGTCTTGAACAATTGAGCTTTACCATCTCATTCTGATGGGCGACCAGCAGCTGTGGCAATAGCCTGTGTTGTTTATGGAGCTTCTGAGCAGGGGGCTCCCTGGTCAATAGCAAGGTAGGCGTCCTGTACCAGCTCCTAGAATTTTGGATTTAAAAGTCAGGTGGTGGTGGCATATGCCTTTATTCCCAGCAGAGGCAAGCAGATCTCTGAGTTCAAGGCCAGCCTGGTCTACAGAGTAATTTCCAGAACAGTCAAGACTACTACTACACACACAGAAACCCTGTCTTGAAAAACCAAAACTAGTACCAGGCATGGTGGCGCACACCTTTAAACCCAGCACTCAGAAGGCAGAGGCAGATGGATTGCTGTAAGTTCGAGGCCAGCCTGGTCTACAAAGCGAGTCCAGGACAGCCAAGGCTACACAGAGAAACCCTGTCTTGAAAAACCAAAGACAAACAAACGAAACTAAAACCGAAAAACAGAAACAAAAAACTATGACATCTGAGCATTAACCATCAATGCAAAGTTCAACATCCTTCTGATTTTTTAATTAGCTTAAAAAGTAATAGTTTTCTGCATGACTTTTTCATATATTTTTAGTACTGGCTACCCTTCCCATCCCCACACACATACACTTTTCATAGTCTAAGTATATGGTAAGCTGGCATCTAGGATTACATAAACTACTACAGTGTTTACACAGCTATGAAACAACTGCCTAATGTGTCCCTTTGAGTGTCACATGACTATAATTACCATTCTTTGTGTGACACTGTTTTTGATCCTCCACCCCCTCAGTGAGAATAAAGCAAAACTGGGGGACTTCAACGCAGAGTTTAATGAGTTCACCGAGTTTTCTGATGATTTGTCTCCTCCTTGCTGTCCTGGTGGAAGCAGCCTTCTAATGATGGGCACTGCAGCTCAGCCATGCATGCTATCAACTTCAGCAAAGTTGAGTTTGTGCTAAAGCTCCACGCTGACAAGACTGTCAGAGCCCTCAGACTCTGGGGGGGGGGGGGGCGGCTCTGGCTGTCACCAGAGAGGTCTTCAACTGGTTGCCAAGTCCTCCCTGGGGACAGTCTTCTCTTTCTCTCTCCCCTCCTTTCAGCTTCTTCTTTCCCTAATATGTCCATGCAAATTAACAGACGGGCCTGAACATGGCCACTGGTCTCTCCTGGTGAGGGGACGCAGGCTGAAGGCTGATCAAGTTCCTGCTCACAGGATGCTGCCAGCAGGTCGGTCAGAGTGAGCTTTGGTGTTCAAGGGAGGATGGTGGAGTGAGTCATCCCTGGGTGTGGCGTTCCCCGCTTGCTCCTCCCCTCCATGGTGAGCTTTGTCAGGGCCTCCAGTTCTACCATCTTTGTTTCGAAGCATTCCAGAAAGTTCTTCCCTTTCCCCTTTGTCTCCCTCAGAGCAAACAGAGAAAGAGGAAGGCGGAAGGTTCTTTAGAGACCCACTCTTTATGGACTGACGGTGATTAGAGGGCCCCTGGTTGGGGACTTCACGTGGTCAGTACCTCGGTGTGGTCAGCTTGGAGTGGTCTTTAGGTGGAGCACCTGGACACACCCATTCCTCTGGGGTCTTCAGAGACTCAGAGTACACAGGCCCCCTCCAGCCCCTCCTTGGTGGATCCCTGAGACCTCAACAAGCACCCACTCATTTCTTCCTTTATCTTACATACTCTGGGGGTTTGGCTCACTGACTCTCATTTCTAAAGGCCGGTTCTGGAATTGTATTCAAAAGCACGCCACATTTCTTCACACTGGCTCTGCTTCCTCTCTTTCATTAAAGGAAGTGCAAAATGTCTTCCATTTTATAAGACTTTGTGTCATTAACCTTTCTAGGAGCCACGACACAACTAACAAACATGAAAGATATCAAGAAACAGTGCACACCTGTAATCCCAGCAGAAGGATTTTGAGTTCAAGGCCAGCCAGGGCTGCACAAGAAAACCCTGTCTCAAAAATTAAAAATAAAGGCTGGGCGTGGTGGCACATGCCTTTAATCCCAGTACTCGGGAGGCAGAGGCAGGCAGATCGCTGTGAGTTTGAGGCCAGCCTAGTCTACAAGAGTGAGTCTAGGATAGCCAAGGCTACACAGAGAAACCCTGACTCAAAAAACCAAATAAATAAATAAATAAAATAAATAAATAACAGTTTACACTGTCCTGAATTTTACCCCAACATGCAATTGGGTACAGGCTTCTTTTAATCCTCCTTTCTCTAAAGCTTCTCAGTGGTTCTTAACCTTCCTCCTGCTGCCACCCTTTAATACTGTTCATCATGCTGTGCTGACCCTCAACCATAAAATTCTTTTGTTGCTACTTCCTAACTGTTCTTTTGCTACTGTTGTGAATTGTAATGCAAATATTGGAAACGCAGGAGATCTGATGTGTGACCCCCAAAGGGATCATGCCCCATAGGTTGAGAACCACAGCTTTAAACCCTTCTAGGTGGCATGTCGGCTATTCCCCTAGCCTTCGCTCTGTGCAGGCCTTTCTGGATTGGGTACTTGTGAGGACATAGACACCAAAACAGAAAAATCATTTTACCCGTTCTCCTCCTCCACATAATCACTCACATAGCTGACGCCATGTGTGTGGAGCTTTTCTCACACCAAGGACTTCTCCATCAGACATCGGCAGGATATCCTCTAGTGCGATACAGCCCTGACAGTGTTGGCCTGGAGAAACTGTCCAATCCCACAAGGCAAGGAAGGGTTCACACGCAAGGCTGACTCCCTTTCAATTACTCGCCCCATGGCTTGCCCCGCCCCCACGGCTTGCTCAGCTTGCTTTTTTGTAGTCTAGGGCCAACTGCCCACAATGGGCTGGGTCCCCTCGCAGCAATCATTAAGAAAATACCATACAGACTTGCCTATAGGAAATCTGACAGAGGCCATTTCTCAATCAAGGCTCTTCTTCCCTGATAACTCTAGCTGTGTCAAGTTGACCAAACCAACCAAGCAAACAGAAAAAAACCCCAAAAACTCAACTAGGGCAAGTAGCCTGCAGAGCTTACTTTAGTTAATCAACCATTACAAGGAATTTTGTGGCTGGGTTTGGCATTATGTGCCTGGAATCCCAGCGCTCAGAAGACGGAGACAGGAGGATGAGTGCAAGTTGGGGCTACATGGTGGGACCCTCTTTCAAAACGCAAAAACAAGAAACCAAACTAGCTGGTCATGGCTGTGAAAGTTTTTAGTCCTGATACTTAGGAGCTAGGGGCTGGTGGGCTTTCTATAAGTGTGAGTCTATATAGTGAGTTTCAGGGCAGTCAGGGCTGTTTAATAAAGAGAGAGACCCTGTCTCAAAAACCAAACCAAACAAAGAAAAACAAACAAACAAACAAAACCCCAAGACAAACCAACCTCCACCAAGAAAAAGCTACTTTAGCAACAGGAAATGGATTTAGATACTTTTTGTTTGTTTGTTTTTTGTTTTTTTGAGGGAATCAAGGTGAACAGCACCATTCAGATTAATTTGGAGATGGGCAAAATAACTGACTTCATCGAGTTTGACTCCGGGACCCTGTGTATGGTGACTGGAGGCGTTAACTTAGGAAGAACTGGTGTGATCACCAACAGAGAGAGACGTCCGGCTCTTATGATGTGGTTCCTGTGAAAGATGCCAGCGGCTTTGCCACTTGGCTTTCCAACATTTTTGTTATTGGCAAGAGCAACAAACCGTGGATTTCTCTTCCCCGAGGAAAAGGAATCTGCCTTGCCATGGCTGAAGAGACAGACAAGAGGCTAGCAGCCAAACAGAGCAGTGGGTGAAGCGGTCTCTAGGAGACATGCTGGGCAAGTATTTGTACTCTTCCAACACGCCTTTCAGGATGATGTGCTAAAGAAACGAACGCTGAGGCCAAGTGAAGTCAATGTACTCAGCCAGGGCCACCCTGCTGCAAAGCCAAGTCCAAGTGACTAAGTGCAGGTCCAGGTGCTGCCCGGCCAGCTCCATCACTGCCCCTGGGTCACACACACTACAGTCACCTCGTCACTCTGACAGGCTGACAGCACCTTCGGGTTGTTCTTGCCTTTCACACGTCCTTGGTGCCCAGCTCAAGTCACCCTCGCTACTCAGTGCCTGTGAACCATCAGGTTCTTGCTCAGCTCTGTTTCTTTTGATCTCGGTGACCCGTCACCCAGGCACAGCTCTTGCCCTTGGGGGTGTTCTCGTCCCCAGAACTGCAAGGCTTACCGTTTCCAGAACAGCATTTCTGCAGAGGAAAAGGTGCCTCTCCTGTACAGGTATGGGCAAAGGTACAAGGATAGAGAGAGTCATCTGGGCTTGCTTCCAACACTCAAAGCAAACACACGGGCGTTAATTTATTTTTAGCTTTTGAATTGTTCAGGAACAACGCTTCATTTTTTCCATGGCCTCTATTGTTCAGGTTTTACCGAGGTTCATAAGGAAATGTTTTGAAATACCACAAGAAAGTCTGGGTTGGGGGCAAGAGCAGTGAGGAAGGAATACTGCAGAGGGAGCCTGTCTTTTTGATGGCAGTGGGGAGATGAAGATCTTGGAAGCGAGCCGGGGCTGTCATATTTCTGGCCCATTGTAAAGCCTGAGGCGGTTTGGCTAAACATCAAAATGTGGGGGCGTTCCTTTGAATTAAGCTTTATTGCACAGAGACGATACAGGAAGCATTCTATTTTCATGAATTTTGAAAGTGTTATCTCTTTCTTTGTTCTTTCTTTCTTTCTTTCCTTCTTTCTTTCTTCTTTCTTGTGTGTGCGTGTGTGTCTGAGATGACACGTGTCTAGAGGCCAGAGGACAACTTTGTTGGAGTCAGTTCTCTCCTTGCACTTTTATGTGGCTTCCAGGCACTGAACTCATGTTGCAGGACATGCGCAGTAAGTGCTTTCACTCACAAAAACACCTCACTGGCTCTTTTCTGCCTTTTCTTCCTTTGACTCCAGCGTTATAGCAGGAGCAGCTTCTTGGAAACAGAGAGCTTGGTTACAGACAGGGAATGTCACTGTCCTGTGTGGGATTTAAAAAAAAGGAGTTGAGGGAAGGGCCAGGAGAAATATCCCTCCCATAGAGCAATAGGCTTCTCTTCTTGGTGTCTTGATGCAGAGCTCCCAGTCAAAACCAGGGTCAGGGCTGACTTGCAGCTTGCAGGGCTTTGTGGATGCTTTCAGAACGGAAACTGGAACATCACCATTTTATGCATAGCTTTAGTTAAATCAATTAGACAAGATCATAGTAGCTTGCTCACTCTATCAATCATCTATTTATTACCCATCATCTATCTATCTATCTATATTTCATAGTGGGTCTCGTTGTATAGCCAAGCTAGCTTCTTCTAACTAGCAATCCTCCTGCTTCAGCCTCCTGAGAGCAAGGATACAAGTGTGTACCATCGTGCCTGGCTACTTCTTAAAAATTAGATTTATTTATTTGATATGTATGCTTGCATGAATGTTTTCCTGCACGTATGTATATGCAACCACATACCTGCCTGGTGCCTGTGAAGGTCAGAAGAGGGCACTGGATCCCCTGGGACTGGAGTTACAGATGGTTCTGAGCCACCAGGGGGGTGCTGGGAATTGAACCCAGGTCCTGCAAGAGCAAAAGTGTTCCTAGCCTCTGAGTCATCTCTCCTCTACTTCAGATTCTTAAGTGCGGTTTCACTACTCTAGAGAACAAAAGGAGAGTTTAGTGTTTATTCTTAAACAAACAAACAAACAAACAAAAATCTTTGCAATATATTTAATCCCAGTTGCATCATAGAAATTAGGGGGAGACCTTTCAAAAAGCTAATGTAATGTTATTTTTCACTTGTAAAACTTTTTTTTTCTAATTCATCCTCAGCCTTTTGGTTTGCTATGAAAATGTCAACATATCCACAAACACAGACCAGTAAATGAACCTTCAAGTACCTGTCACCACCTCCAATAACTGTGAACTCTTGGTCATCTTAGCTGTCCTTTTTCTTTTTTTTTTTTTTCCCCCCCTCTCAAGCCTGTACCCACCACATTAATTTGAAGCAGATCCTGGTCACTGTACAATTTTACCCAATAAATATTTCAATGTGCATCTCTAAACGATAAGGATCCTTTCCTCCCCCAACATTTTATTAGGAAAAAATTGGAAGCATACAACAAAGTTGGAAGCCATACGCCTCACTGGTTATGTTGCTTTGTTGTGTGGACACCCATCTGCTCCTTCATCCATCAGCCCTCCTGGCTTTAAAAATGCATTTCAAAGTAACTTGCAGACATCTGTAGACTCCCCTTTAAGCGCTTCAACATGCATATTATAAGCTAGAGTTTAATATCTGTTTATGACTTTTTTCCCATTGAATACAACATTTACATCCCCGAAGTACACATCTGAGGTACGCATCTGCTGCGTTTTGACAGATGTAACCCACACTCCTACTAAGAGGCAGAATCTCACCAGTCCGACAGATTCCTCTCTACCTCTTCCTCCTCAGTTCCCACCAGCACTCACACCCAGCCTCCTTCTCCGCCATATGGTCGGACATCAGCACTTTGGAGTCCTTATCTTGTCTGTCGTGACCAAAGGAACTCAAGACTGTGTGTTTAATTCAGACTTTCACTTAACAACATTTGATGCAGGGCGTTGAAACCTGGCCCCTGCACAGCGAGCATGCGCTCCGCCACTGCTCCACACTCCTGGCCCCTAAACTTTCTCTTTGCTTTGACCTCTCCTCTCAGCCTTGTTGTGGGCTTGGGCTTGTACTACGTTCCCCAGGTTTAATAGAAGACCTCATTAAAATAGGACATAGCCCCATTTCCCTTCTCCTACTCCCCTGCCCCCCGCCCCCCAGCAAGCTCCTGTGTGCTATGTCAGGATTTTGTTTGAGTCAAGGCATTTATTGTTAGAGTTAAACCAATGCTGGGGTCTTTTCAGTTCCAAGTTTATTTGCATTTAAAAATCATATCGGGCTTTTTGTAGTCCCCTGAGCATAGCACAAAATTATCTCTGTCATCACTGGCCTGACCTTTCCCAGGAAAGGTCCTTTGTGGGGGGGGGGGGGGGAGGACAGGCAGGAATTACTCTGGTCACATGATATCTTATTCCACGCCTGGCCAATAAAACACCCAAACTGAAAACTTTTCATAAATAACTCTAAAAAGGTGGCATAGGCTTAAAGCGCTTGCCTAGCATGTGTGAAGCCCTGGCTTCAATTCCTGGGATATCAAAGGGGAGACAAAAGCTATTTCTACCTTCTTCTCCCTCAAATCACCTGATTACTTGGTAGTACAAATGGTGGGGAACCCCTGTCTCCTGAAATTCCAGTGACACTGGATTCACTGGATTGTCCCACTTCTTCCCCTGACCCCATCTCTGGGCATCTGGGCAGTGGTTTCTTTCCTTGTCATCTCTGACTCAAGTCTCGAGGCCTGCTGAGCTGTTTGTGTGCGGGGTCACCTCCCTCCTTTATGCCCACACACCTCTTTCTTTTCTGTTTGTTTATTCACTTTATATCCTGGTTGTAGCCTGATCCCCCCCTCTCCTCCCAGTCCCATCCTCCCTCCTCTTTCCCCTCTCCCTCCCTTATTCCTCAGAAAAGAGGAGCCCCCTTCCTGTCCACCCCAGCTCATCAAGTCACATCAGGACTGAGTGTGTCCTCTTCCCTTGTGGCCTGGCAAGGCAGTACCATCAGGGGCAGTGATCAAAAAGCTGACAACCGAGTCCATGTCAGAGACAGGCCCCACTTCCATTACTAGAGGACCCATATGAAGCCTGAGCTGCCTATTGGCTACATCTGTATAAGGGGGCTAGGTCCAGTCCATGCATGGTCTTTGGTTGGTGCTTCAGCCTCCACAAGCCCCTCTGGGCCCTGGTTAGTTGGCTCTGTTGGTCTTCTTGTGGAGCTCCTGTCACCTTTAGGTCCTTTTCTCTCCTTCCTCCTACTTTCCCACAAGGCTCCCTATGCATCGCCCAGTGTTTGGCTGTGAGTCTTAGAATCTGTTTTGAACCAATGCTTGGTGAAGCCTCTCATAGGCCAACTTTGCTAGGCTCCTTTCTGCAAGCATAGTAGAGTGGGGTGGATCTTGGGTTGAGCCAGGCATTTGCTGTACATTCCCTCAATCTCTGCTTTATCTTTACCCCTGCACATCTTGTAGGAAGAGTAAATTTTGGATCAAAGTTTTTTGTGGGTGGCTTGGTGTTCTCCTTCCCCTACTAAGAGACTTGTTTAGTTAGACTAAGTCCTCTTGAGTCTCTATGGCCCCTGCTATTAGAAGTCTCTGCTAGAGTTCCCCTCATATCCTTCCAGGAGCCTGCCCTGACTTAGGTCTCCAGCTTGTTAACAGAGATGCCTCTGCCCACACTTTCTCTTTTCTCTATAGGCCTTCTGTTCTCCCGCTCCACTCTTCCGAAGAATGGATAAAGAAACTGTGGTACATTTACACAATGGAATACTACTCAGCTATTAAAAACAGAGAAATCATGAAATTTGCAAACAAATGGATGGAACTAGAAAAATCATCCTGAGTCAGGTAACTCAGACCCAGAAAGACACACATGGTATGTACTCACTTATAAGTGGATTTTAGCCACATAGTACAAAATTAATGTACTACAATGCACAGACTCAAAGAAGATAAGTAACAAGGAGGATCCAAGAGAGGGTGCTTAAATCTCACTCAGAAGGGGAAATAGAATAGACGGAGGGAGAGGCTGAAGAGCGGGAATGTGGCAGGAGAGGGAGCCCAGAGGCATTCCTCTTTTTAGGCTCCCTTTCCAGCCAGAAGCAATGCGTCCCCTCTCTCGTTTCTGCTGAGACCCGTGCTCACCAACATTGTGAAGTAGGCAACAGATGCTTCTAACGGTTTAGGAATTTGCAGGTTTGCATCAAAGGCGTGCAAAAGAGACTTTACATTTTTAATTTCAGAAATTCCTATATTTAAAGAACCTCATACCTGCTGCTCATATTTTTTTTTTTGTTGCCCAACTACATTATTCTTTCCACTCATTCTTAAATGTCTACTTGTATTTTTTTTTAAACCAGTTTTACTTTTGCTTTTCCGTCTTCCTTTATAAGTTGCCCTTCCTCTGAAAAGCTTCTCAAGATGATTTTTCTAGTTTTGCCATATAAGAAATTATAGTGCCAGAATTAAGATATTAAGATTGTATGTATGTGAAGAATTTAGTACACACACACACACACGCACGCGCGCGTACAAAGAATATATTTATGGTAAAATATTTTATATAAATGATGTAGATAATGCACATATTTACATAAATATGTTTAGTAAGTGTGTATGTAGTGACAGCATTAATATTTTATATATAAAGGTTAAATATGTATATAATTATAGCTTTAATTTTAGTTGAGACAGTTAATATTTTGAACTCTATATTCCTATTTGTAAAATGGAGAGTATTCCAGCTTTGGAGGGGTCAGATGTTACTATATACATATTAATTAGGGTTTTGTAGAGAAACAGAACTTTTAGAATGGATTTATATTATATATGAAACATGATATACACATATTCATTATATATGGGATTTGTTAGTGGCCTCCAAATTATGGTCCTACTATTCTAACAATGGCTGTCCACTGATGGAAAGTCCAAGAATCTTGTAATTTTTCAGTCCTCAAGGTAGATGTCTCAGTTTGTCTTCAATAGATACCAGAATCCTGAAGAAGAAGGCTCTAATACCAGTGAAGGACCTTGAATAATCCAATTAACCAAATCTCCCTTACTGGTTTTTAGGTCCAGGTGTAGCCATCACAAGTCCTCCCTCGCCCACCTGACACACAATCATATCTCCATATCATGTTCCACTTTCCAAGTAAAAGAGAGAACCAGGTCATGATTATGCCTGACGTGATACAGCTATTCCATATACAATGGCAAACGCATTATATATTTAAGAATAAGTGGCAAGCAGGGTGGGGTGGGCGCGGCAGTGGTAGTGCATGCCTTTAATCCTAGCACTTGGGACTGTGAGTTCTAGGCCAGCCTGGTCTACAGAACAAGTTCCAGGACATCCAGAGCTATACAGAGAAACAGTGTCTCAAGAAACAAATACAAAACAAAGAATAGGTGGCAATATCCTTTGAGGGACATTCTTTTAGTATCTTAAAACTTAAATATGATAACCACTGATATTTTCTCAACTATCTTACTTACTGTTCTGTTGCTGTGAAGAGAAACCATGACCAAGACAATTTAAAAAATAAAGCGTTTAATTGCTTACAGTTTTAAGGTGTTAATCCGTGAACATCACAGTGGGGGTCACACAGGCATGACACTGGGGCAGTAGCTGAGAGCTTTACATCCTAATCCATAGGGGTGTGTGTGTGTGTGTGTGTGTGTGTGTGTGTGTGTGTGTGTGTGTGTGAGAGAGAGAGAGAGAGAGAGAGACAGACAGACAGACAGACAGACAGACAGACAGACAGGGCTTTTGAAACCTCAAAGCCCCTGCCCAGTGACACACCTCCTCCAACAGGGCCACACCTCCTTCCCAAACAGTTCCACTCCCTGGTGACTAAGCACCCAAATGTATAAGCCTATGTAGACCCTTCTCATTTAAGCCACCACAATACATGTGGAAGCATTTTGTACACTAAAAGGCATAAAAACAACTTAAATATATATCAACAGCTAAATGGATAAGAGGAGGATAAATACACATATGTATACACATAGATGTACACAAATACTATTCACCCAGAGAAAAAGAACTGTAGCTGGGCATGGTGGCTCACATCAATAATCCCAGGTGCTGAAAAGCTGAGATAGAATAATTGCCATGAATTCAAAGCCTGGGCTACAGTGTGAGACTATCCACTGTATATATATGTTTTAGTAATCAACTTCTTTAAATATGCCAGGTATATGATAGATACTTAATATACTTAATAATTACTTGCCAAATCTGAATTTATGTTTTTATTTAATAGACTGATGACTGTATTATTTTGTTTACTAGACTATCAAGGAACTATTGACTTATAAATCTAGCCATTAAATTTCTTGTTCAAATTTAATTGATATTATGCAGTGATAGTGAGTCTAAACTGTGGGGCAGAGCCTCACAGGACAAGTGTGTGATATGTTTCTTCTGTTATTTGGCAGAATGTTAGTTCAAAGGAATGGTGCAACCAAAACCATAACCACAGGTGGTGTGTTGCCTAGATTCACAGCAATTTGTCACAATTATAGTCATCTGAGGAGAGGGACCCTCAACTGAGAAAATGCCAGCTTGTAGAGAATTTACTTAATTAGCGATTGATGGGGTAGGACCTATCCCTTTGTGGGTGATTGTTGGACCCCATGGCTAAATCTGTCAGCCCTCTGAGGCCTTGAGGACAGAACCGAGCCTGGCCCGGTTTTCAGCAATAGTCTCTGGTGGGTATTTCCCTATAAAAATGACTCAGCATGGTCCATCCGGGCACATCCTGGTGTGAGCCCCGCCTACCAACAGCTACGTAACATGTACTGATTGGTCCCACACCTTATACCCCGCCCACTCCCTAAACTCTATATAAGAGAAACCCGCCATAATAAAATTGAAACCTTGCTGGAACTGGCGCCGTAGAAGGAGGCTGGGTTGCTGACACTCCCCCGTCTGCCGGTGTAAGAGACCCGGGAGGTGGTACCACCTCTGGGCTGGTGGTTCTGGGCTGAGCAAGCTATAGGGAACAAGGCAGTAAGCAGCACCCCTCCATGGCCTCTGCATCAGCTCCTGTCTCCAGGTTCGGGTCCTGACTTCCTGCAGTGGTGGACTACAATGTGGAGAGGTGAGCCCAATAAACTCTTTCTTCCCCAACTTCCTTTTTGGTCATGACGCTTCCAGAAAAATCTAAAAGAAAGGTACTGTGACAGGAGTCTTGCATAGACTTGCCTTGAGGCAGGCTTTGGACTCCTCCTCCAATTCCCCCTCTAACACTAGCTGTGTAAGCCTCAGCTTTGCCCCATTTTAGGCTTTAAGATCCCATATGAATTCCAGTAAGGGAAAACTACTTCCTCCTGGTCCAAAGAGTGGAAGCTTTACCTCTGGCCATGGGTGGAGACAGGACATTCTAACCTACTCCAAAAAGTAGAACATTATGTACTATTGTCTCTCTCTTCCCTTCAGAATTAATCCAGCTGAGCCTGCCAATCATAGGAGACAAGCCCTGCCCCCCTTCTTCCAAGGAGTCTGGTTTTCTTGAAGACATGGTAAGGAGAGGGGAGGAATAATTATCCCCTAACGAGATACATACTTACTCTTTCCAGAAACTCCATGCAGTTGCTTGCAAATCTTCTATAAAGTAGCACTGCAGAGCTGGCCCGCTTTTCACATTTAGAAAAACAGAACATTTTCTCCTCTTCTATCTCTGACCAAACCTGGGCACACTTTCCCTGACACTCTGGGCTTTCTCGTTCGTTCTCTGAAACCCCCCTGTTCCTGTTTACACCATGTTGCTGCTCTTTCTCCACTTACAGGGCTGCTTGGCTGATCTCCATTGCTAAGTATGCTATGTGTTCTTTCTTCCTCTTTCCAGCTCCCTACTGGCTGCTTGCATGCCCTCAACACTTTTCTCTCAAACTCTAATGAAATTTCCCTTGAGCTTCTTGCTGAATTGATTTCTAAATCCTTTTATTAATGAGAGTAAAAATTGTGAGAAACTTAGTCTTTTTCTTCCCAATGATTAACTGAGCCAGGATGACTCTGCTTCGAGAAAACACTGTTTTGTGACATAACTTTCTAGTTCTTGAAATATTAATTTTGATTCACCTGAGTTCCAAAATGTCAAACTTCTCCAAACTCCAGTAAGTACATTATTACCAGATCACATTTTCCCATATGACTTCACCACTGTATGAGACTTTGAGACCAAATTCTGACCATAGAGTAAGGCACAGACCCTCGTCTCAGGAATAGCTCCCCAAGGATCTCCCCTGGGTGTGCTTGCCTCCCAGAACTTGTTAGGGCTTTGGAAATTCTGCAGAAATAAAATTTTCCTTTGGCAAGATACTTTGGATTGTATGGTCATTCTGGAGACCCTAGCCTCACTTCTAACAGAACCCCAGAGAGGTCTGCAGTAACAGTATCATAAACAACAGTAGGGGCTGTGGGATCAGCTGTGAGGGAAAGGTAGGTTAGTGTGAAAGTTGGAGACAATAGTCCTCTGCCACAGTGGAGGCCCCGAAGTAGTTCTCGACAATGGTCTAGAACAAGGATTTTTTTTTTTTTTTTTTTTTTTTTAATCTTCAGAGAAGGTGGCATCCTGTAGACTGCACAGCCTGGAAAACTGTTGAGAGAGCATCGTGGGAAGCCGTCCATTCTGATGACGTTCTAAAGAGTCCATCAAGTAGGTTCCCATGCCCCCCATTTGAGAGTGACACCTAAGCCAGTGACACCTATGCCAAATGGTGTTCGTTTTCTTTAAAATTTAGTTCCACTGCGTGGGTGTAAACATTTGAAAACAACAACAACAACAACAACAACAAAAAACCATGTAAATGAAAAAGTATGATTGCTGTTCTTAACACAACTGGAGCAGATTAGCAAGTGGCAGGAGATAGCTTTGTTATTCTGGGAGTTTCCATGCAAAATTTGTGGTCATAACAACAGTGGCAGTAATTTTTTTGGACTTATTTTTAGCTACAACATTTGGAATCTTTGCTAATTGCCAGATATAGTCCAGTTTCTTCTGCATATAACCTTATTGATCATCTTGATTTTTTTTTTTTTTTTTTTTTTTTTTTTTTGCATTTGCTTGTTTTCTGAGACAGTGTCTAGTCCTGGCTAGGAACTCTCAGGGATCTGTCTCCCAAGTGCTGGGTTTAAAAGTATGAGCTATTCTGTCCGGCCGTTGTCACCTTAGTTTTTAATGCATATTATCATAATTCTGAATGGGGGAGTGTCTTTAACTTTATATATTTGAAAGTGCTAAAGCGCAGAGAAGTTAAAAATTGTGCCCCCAAGGCACATAATCAGTGACGAAACAGGAAATTGAACCAAGCACGGCATAAAACAAATGGTAACTACTGAAGCCGATGTCAGCCATCTTTCTCTGTGCTGCTCTAACAGAGTGCCACAGATTGGGTCTTTGATGACGTATTGTAATTTGTTTATCATCTATAGAGGTCCAAGATCAAGGTCCCCCCGTTGATATGTTCTGGCCTCATTGTTGTACCTCCTATTCCCACCTTGTGGGTAGTGGTTTCCTGAACCCATATTTAAGTTTAGCTCATAGAACAGGGCCCAGTAAAACATTTGGAGCCTCCACAGCAGCATGGTGAGGCTGAACCAATGGCTATTGGCCTTCAGCAGGCTACTCTATGAACACTGGCCAGGCTAGGGCAGTAAGGCAAGAGGTAGGTTACAGAGGCAGTTGGATGGCAGGAGTCCTAGGTGGATGGATGAGAAAGGGAGAGTAGAGTAGCTCTGCAGCCTCCATGGTTCTGCAGAAGGCATCACACCTCTCCGCGCACCGCATAACCAGCCCCGGACAGCAGCAGGAGGGTGGGAGATGCTCTTGCCTTTGTTGCTTCCCATTTCTCTGGCCCCGAGCCTAAGAATGGGAAGAGGGGTGCAATAAGAGGACCCTTGTAAGGAGTGATTCAGCGTGGTCACGGATTTGGGTTCAACTGTATCTCAACAAAATTGGTACATCAGCGCTCAGTGGCTGCCAGCTGAGCTCATTCTGAGGTAATCAAGTTAAGATAAATTGAGGGCGAGTCCTCATCTAGCCTTGAGGCTCTTTAACTTTAGTATTACTATTGACTGATGTCAGAGTAGCAGTAAAGGCCTATTGAAGGCAAACTGTTCTCTTGCTTAAGAGAATGAAAACTCTGGCCTGGGAGAAACATTGCAGTTAGGCTGGTCAGTCAACTGGCTAAAGAACAGCCCTCAGGTAGTCATATCTGCTGAAGGCAGCTTGAGATAGGAGGAATAATTAGCCCTTTAATGAGAACCATGTTCTTCCTTTCCACAGTTCATTGATAAGTCAGTGTGCCTCCATCTTGGGTCTAAAGGCCATCATAGTAAAGGCAAAGTAGGCTTTCTTTTTATGATCAAACCTCTGTTTCTCAGGGATTGGGCTAAGCCTCACCTGTAACCTTAGCTACAAATAGTTCTGTGCTGCCTATTTCAGGAAATGGCAACCATATCTTTGTTTCAAAATTTTATTATAACCATCTTACAAACCTACCTTTGTTTCAAAGGGTTTTTATGACTACTTTGTTATGACTACCTATTGTTATGACTACCTAGTTACAGCCACCTTGCAATCTTGTCTTTGTTTCAAGAGGTCATTATGACTAACTTTTGTTGTGGTTACACTTTCCTCCCAAAACTCGCCTACTTTGTCTGCCAAATCCCTCATTTGGAAAACCCCTATCCCTCAGCTATAAAAACCTTGTGTTCTCTTGAACACTGATTTTAGAGAGAGATAGTCTGTGTACATGAAGAAAAAAGTTTGCTTTAATTAAATTGGCCGTGATGATTTGGGACACTTAGGGAACTTTCACAAGGAACTTCCTTCATAAGTCTGCCCACATTTTTTTTCAGGGTTTCACATTCATTTCAATAGTTCAGCAAAAAAAAAAAAAAAAAAAAAAAAAAAAAAAAAAAAAAAAAAAATATATATATATATATATATATATATATATATATATATATATATATATATATACACACACACACACACACACACACACACACACGTACCTATACATACATGCCATATATACATATGTGGAGATTAAGACATGAAGAAAACAAGGTAAAACACTAAAATTGGAAATCTAGCTAAAGAGTGTAAAAGAGTTCATATTGTACCATCTGGCTACTTTTATGCATCTTTGTGATTTTAGACACAAGGACACAGATTTCAGTAATCACATAAGGCTAACTTACACTGTTTACAAGTAGGAACACTGGCAATAAAGTGATAATTCAGAATGATGGAATTCTGGCAAGGTTAAACTTACGAGGGAGAAACTCACAGGAGCTTCTGATAATCCAAGTATCCCCACTCAAGTATGCATATTGGATTTTCCTTTCAAGTTGTTAATTATATAGTCTACATATTTTTGAGTATATATTTTCAAACCAGGAAAAGGTAAAAGAAAAAATGGAATGAAGTATATACATTTTAAGAAACTTTGATTGATTCTTTGTAAAGTTCACATTGTGTGTCCCAATCCCACACATCTCCCTGTCTCTTCGTATTTTCCCTTCACTCTTGCAACCTCCTCCCCCCAAAATAAAATAAAATAGAATAAAAAACAACAAAATCGTATTGTGGAAGCTGTAGTGTGTCACACAGTATATCCTTTTGTCCACATAGACTTACTTGCAAGTGTTCATTGCTAGGAGTCATTGGTTTGGCTTGAGACCTCTGGTTTCTGCTAGTCTATCAACACTGGATCCTCACGAGGACTCCTCTCAGATACTGTGTTGTTGCCCTGTGTCATAGAGATCCCCAGGACTGTCCCTTTCACACACGCCAGCAGATCATGAACAGGGTAGATGTTGGGGTGGGCCAACTCAAAGCCCTGGATCCCAGCCTGAGAGGTGATTGAGTTGGTCAGTCTGTCAGTTCTCCTGTACCCACAGTACCAGGGCAAGCTCTCCAGCATTGCTCCAGCTAGTTTACCCAGTGCCATAGTCAGCAAAAGGCTGGGGCAGCTCCCCTGCTTTTATGGGGAGGGCCAGCTCACGCAAACCCATACCACTGGGGTCAGCTCTATTGTGCTGCCCAGGCAAATTGCAGGGCCCACTCTCTCAAGTACTACAGCTGGTGAGGGGCAGAGCCAGATCTTGTGCCTACTTCAGGAATCAAGGTCTGCCCATTTTTCTAATTACCCAGAAATGTATAACTTTCTTCCTCTTCCTCCTTCTCCTCTCTATTCTAAGCCTGCTTTCCTAATACGTTAGCTGAATTCTTTCTCTTTAGGTACCTCTCCTTGTCCCTTGGCTTATCTGCCACATGGCTGCCTCCTGTGCTAGCTTAAGGGGGCGCACAGGGCATTTCCTTCACTAAATGAAGGTTCTAGCTGAAGCAAAGGAAGCTTTGCATTAGAGCCAAGAAGTCAGTGAGGCTAGTTACGGTCTTCCAGGTTCTTCTGTCTCCCTGTCGTGGTAGGGCTGGAACCAAGGGCACAGGGAAAGGAAGGAACCACAGCTAGGACAGACCTAGGATGGATGACACCATTCATGGCTCCTCCCTCCCCTGTCTCAGAGACCACCCAACTTTTCCCTCCCTCCCTCCCTCTCCCATCTGTCTCTTCCCACCCCTGCCTTATCCTGCTGATTGTTGAATACTGCTGGCCATGTGCCCAACACAGATGCTGTCTGTACAAGAGAGACATGAGCTGTGGTACTCACAGTCTATCTCAAAGATTGGAAACCAATCAACCAAAACTGCACGGTATTATGCTGTGAGGATACAAAAGAGGATCATTTAATGGACTGCAATGGGATGGCGGAGCCTGGCCGGCCTGCAATGGGGTGGCTGAGCCTGGCCGGCCTGTACTTTTCCCAGGCCAGTCAAGCAGGGCAGCTCTTGCCTCACAGCATAGGAATCGTCATCTTTTGGCTATCCATATAGTAACATTAAAAATTAAACAAGGGATTTTTGCATTTTTATCTTGTACTTTACCTGGTCTGGCATGAGAAGAGAGAGGGGGAAATGGACCAGAACAGTAGGCACATAGCTTGCTAAGGCACGGACCATCTGGTAGGTAGCATAACTGTGTAAGGCAGCCTGTTGATAAGGGAGGAGGCGGTGGAACTCTTCTATGAAGCCTAAAAATAGTAGAGGACCTCGCTCTTCTGAAGCCTGCTCCGACCTGAAGGCAGGCAGAGCCAGGGGCATCGTTCCTGGGATAGCTTTCTGTCTGCCCATGAGCCTTTGTGAACACAGGGCACTTAAAAGAGGCTCAGTAAGTCCGTGTGACAAGAGATTCTGCCTTTTCTGTTTGCCATTAAATTTCTTTTCTTTCTTTCTTCTTCTTCTTTTTTTTAAAAAAAGATTTATTTATTAGTTATACAGTGTTCTGCCTGCATATGAACCAGTGAGCCAGAGGAGGGCATCAGATCTCATTATAGATGGTTGTGAGCCACCATGTGGTTGCTGGGGATTGAACTCAGAACCTTTGGAAGAACAGTCAGTGCTCTTAACCTCTGAGCTATCTCTCCAGCCCCAACCATTAAGTTTCTTAAAGAAGCCATTTCCCCCTATTTTTAAGGAATACATTACATTGGGCATTAAAGTCCTGTTAGTGGGGACTTGACACAGTCCCCAAACACACAAGAGTTGTCTTCTGTTCATTTAGGGCACATCAAGCCTGGGCTGCTGGGTCTGTAGCTTTTCTGAAGAAGGAATGGCTCACACAGCTTGTTCAGGAAGGTACTCAAGACGAGGCGGCTTTTGTTCTTTTCAAAGAGCTCAGGTGTTTTTGTTTTGTTTTGTTTTAAAATCTGATTTTCTATACATATTTTATGATGGTTATTCACCACAATGAGGGGAGAGGTGACACATTCCCTTCCAGAAAGAGGACCTAGCTGCTGTCTAGATTTCATTTCAAGCAACTGGTTCCTGAATCCTAGTTGTGACTTCAATAATGATGACTTTAATCCAGGGCTAGGAATAAAGAACAATTTCTTGTTTTTCCTGAGCAGAGTAGAGGACCCTCTTGAGTGTGAGCTCATTCTAGACTTGGGCATTTTGACGGCTGACGAAAGAGTAAGAGGTGAATTCCTCAGCTGTGGAGATATATTTTCCTACATCTGCAACTGTGAAGGGTCCATTTTATGTCTGGATACGATTTCTTTTTTTGTTAGTGTTTCACTGGGGGTGGTGTGGTGGTGTTGTTATTTCTCTTTCTCTAGTTGATTTGAAGTCCATACCATGAAGGAAGGAAAATTACTAGCTAGAGGCTTTTGAGGGGGAGGGGGATGGTTACAATTATAGAAATTACATTAGGAAAAAGAATTCCATCTTCAAGAAACTCCATCACTTTTCTGGTGGAGAAACAATTAGGGAACAATATGAGGCAGTACATAATCATGTGCTAACTGTGTTGGGTGGACAATGAGTGCCGCGTGGATCCAGAGAAGGGGGCAGAAGGCCACGATACAGCTCAGCATTTTGTGGTAACAACCAGCATTCAGGGAGCAGTGTCTGCATTTTCCTTGCGAGTCACTCCAGCCCACTTTGAATCTGCCATTAACGGACAGGGCCAGAGCTTTTTATGCTTGGCGGCATATTGGTGACAGGTAGAGCCTGGGTAAATGGAACGTAGAAGCAAGTCACCTGTAGACAGTCTCCCTGGCACCCGAGTGAGCAAGCAGCAGCAAGATGGCCTCTGGGTGTCAAGCCCTCGCGTCAGTCCCCCTGACAACAGTTTCTGCCGAGCGGAAAGCCATTAGGAGGTGGATCTCTGCAGTGATAGCCCATGTTTTCCGAGGGATAAATCTCTTCTGCAACAGAGCTTGGCAGCTACATTTCTCTTCTCCTGGGTACCCTCCTGTATCCCATGCTCAAAGGCCAGCAGCGGCTGATACGACGGTAGATGTTTCTCACAGGGTGGGAAGCAGTGGGTAAAAATCTCTCCTGATGTATAGAGACACAGTGGAAGTATTGAAATCAGTCAGGCCGGGGTTATTGGTAGTCCTCAGCTGTCCCCCCAGAAAGTGGGATGCCTGCAGCTTTCGAAAGATTCTAACATACCCACGGTTTTGACATACTTACATCCTAAAAGAGATCTTCATTGGGGTGGGGGCGCGGGAGAATATACATCATTTTCGCTGACAGATGTGCTGAGAACGAAAAGCTGAAGGGGAGTTAAAGAAGCCCAAATGATCAGGGCTATATTTGAGTTCTGATGAAAGAGCATCAATTAATCAAAACCTGGTCCACTGGCCTGCCAGCAGGACTGGAGACCTGCCTCAGTGGCTTGTTTTAGTCACAGACTTGGTAGGACACATGCCATTCATGGCTTACAAGGCTGTCTTGGCTCCTTTTCCTGTTGCTGTGATAAAAATACCTTCACAAAAACAAACAAACAAAACAACTTACAGGCAGTGTCAGGGCATGGCCCTCAGGGCACGGCCCTCACAGCAGCAAGTCAGGGAGTAGGAGCGTGAAGCAGTTGGACACCTCACATCCACAAACAGGAAGGAGAGAGGCATCAATGCTAGCCTTCCCCTTTGGGTGCCCTTTAGACCTCAAGCTCAGAGAATCAACCCAACCAAAACAGTCCCCACAAGCACGTCCAGCCTGGGGCTTGTCTCCCCGTCAGGTTGACAGTTGACATTAATGACCACAGTAGCCATAACCTCAGGAGTGCACTTTGGTTGTGTCCTTCACTAAGTGTGAAGATACCAACAAACGCATGGGCTATTACAACTGCCATACCCACGCCCACACTGCAGGGCATCAAACCCGGGGTTCCACGCATGCTAGGGAAGTGCCCTTAAATGAGCTACATCCCCATCCTGTGGCAAGATTTTAGTGTGCATTTAGAAGGTTAAGCTCTCTGTGTGAGAAAAGGCTTCCCACTCCAACGACTAAATACATGGATAATAAAAGAACACTTTGTTTATTAGCCATTAAAGACTTTTTTGTTTTTGTTTTTAAATCTCAGGGCCTGGATTAAGTCACTGAGTTGAATTAGGCAAAATAAATAAATAAATAAATAAAATAAAAATGAAAAGAACAGTTTGCGTTCAAGATCTGCCCCTTCCTGTCCCAGTGATTTGAGATATCTAAATGGGAGCTATTATTTTTATAATGATGACAGCTCATCTTCCTCAAGCCTTTTATCATGTGCAGACACTATGGTAGTGACTTACATGTTATTTTACCATAACCTTTATAACTATTATTCTCCTCCAGGCGACCAAGACAAACTCACAAAAGAAATCATTTAGTTAGACTTGCAGTTTCCATTTTTAGAGCCCGTGACAGTGGAGCAAACGCATGGTGACAAGTTTGTGTCTTGATCCACTAGTAGGAGGCAGAGAGGAAACACTGGGAATGCTGTGAGTTTTTTGAAACCTTGAAGCCCACCCCTCCTCCAACGGGGCTAAACTTCCTAATCCTTCCCAAAATAGGCCCGCCAGTGAGGACCAAGCACTCAAACATATGAGCCTAGGGAGGCCATTCTCATTACAAGGAGCAAGACATGAAAGACGCAAACAGACTTGGCCTGAGTCTCACCAACAGAGTCACAGAGCTGGACCCACCCCCGTGCAGTTTGATGCCAACTCCATGCCCTTGACCGCTGAGCTGTTCCACACAGCACAGTTTTGTTGTTCAGGTTTTGATGTACTCTAAAGAAAATCCTTGTAAGCTCGGACATGGTTCAAGGCTGCTCAACCAGGCTTTACCCTCCTTCAGGGCAGAACATGTTGGTCTTGTTGGCAAAGAAGGCCTGGTCTAGGCTCCTCAAGATTTGAGCTGCTTTCAGCTGGTTCTTAAATTCTAGGTCCTTGCTGCAGTGACAAGGAAACTATTACACACACTGTGCGCACGTGCGCGCACGCGCGCGCGCACACACACACACACACACACACACAGAGAGAGAGAGAGAGAGAGAGAGAGAGAGAGAGAGAAACAGAGACACATAGACAAAGAGACAAAGACGGGGGGTGGGGGGGGGAGATATGAAGATTTTATTTCCCCAAGAAGTTGATCTAAGTGTGGGTGGGATAACTAACTACTTTTAATCATTCATTCAGGCTGATGATGTCATTTGCTTGACCTTGTTTACACAATCCCAAAAGGTCATGCATAGGTCAGTTAATCAAGGCCTGCCACATACTCCGACAACCAGCCCATGAGGGTGTATGTCAGACTCACCCAGTTATTATCTGGCTTGCTAAGTTGGCATTGGCCCTTCCCACATATGCCCAAAGCACCTCATCTTTCCTGTAAACATAGGCAACCTTGTATGTTTTTCCTACTTGCTAAGCAAAAGCCATTAAATATTGATTTTTTTTTCTTCAGTGACTACACTCAGAGAAATTTCCCTTAAGGATTTGAGTGAAAACAGTGGAAGTATTATCCAATATATCATATTTCTCGAAAGGTTACCACTGATTTTTATTAGACACACAGGCTGAATTCCTTTAAGCATGCTTTTATTCCTCTCACAGGAATGGATTTGTTTAGTGTTTAATTTTCATGGTCTTGAAAGCGTGTGCACAGTAGCTCAGGGAAGGGGTGTGAAACACATGAACGAAGGCTCAGCCTCAAACGCTGGTGCAATCCAACCACACCCGGGATAAAGGTTATCTGGTTGTGCTAAGCAGACACAGCTAAAGAAACAAAGAAACAAAACCACAACACACCAGACACACACACACACACACACACACACACACACACACAGAAGGAAAAAAAAGACCTTGACCCTCTCTTTGAAAATAGAGTAGCTATCCATCTCCCCTCCCTTGAAAGCTGCCTCGTACCCACATTTTTTACTGAGTTCCTGACCTCTGTGGGTATTCTAAATGAATTATATGTATCTGAAGATTCAAAGCTACATGGCAGCTTCCTCTCTACACGGCAGAGAGAAAACACAGGATGCTTGTCTTTCTGAGTTTGGGGTCACTTAATTCAGAATGGTTGTTTTCAGCTGTACCCATTACCTTTGCGTTTTGTAATGTCATCTTTCTTAATAGCTGAATAATAGCCCATTGTGTAGATATATGCCACGTTTTCACTATCCGCCCATCAAGACAGTAAAAGCCCGAGGTGGTGGGTGAATAGGAGGAAGCAGCGTAGGCAGCCGCACATCTGGACTCAGAGTGATTGTCACGGAGTGTTTGTCCTGTTGTGTCTGGAAGACCCTATTTTCTGGGAGTCACCCTCCTCCACCGCTGGCTCCATAGATCTCTGAGCACCATGGACAGCTTCGCAGGCACAAGTCATTGAGGTCCCCATTTCCCATTCAACCGAATGAGAGTGGAGTCCTGCTGAGTTGCTGAACAAAGCACTTGGGAAGACTAGCCATTTCGGCTAATTAGCTACTTCATTTCAAAATTAGTTCTTTGAGAACTTTTGTACAATGTGTTTTGATCACATTCACCGCCCCCCAGCTCCTCCCAAGTCACCCCATCCTTACACAGCCAACTTGGTGTTCCGTCCCCTCTGTCTAGTTTGGTTGGTGTTGCTCACACGTTCTTGGCTGTGTGGCCTTCCACATAAGCCTGCTTCACCTACCAGAGGCAACATCTTTTTCTTTTTAGTCACTGCTGTATTCTTCCATATATTTTTTTATTTAATTTTTTCTTGTACAATATATTTTGATCATGTTTTCCTGTCTCCCAGTTCTTCTGGGTCTCCTCTGCCTCCCTACCCACCCACCATATTTCATGTTCTTGCTCTTTCCCTTTCTCAAAACAAACTAAACAAAAGCTGAAGGTCAAAACAAGCAACAACAGCAACAACAACAAAAAAACCCAATAGAACAAAATTGCCAAATCGAAGCAAAAAGTCTGAAAAAAAAAAACCAAAAATGGAGTTTTAGTTTTGTTTTTGTTTTTGGTTTGTTTTTGGTCAGGGTATCTCTATATAGCTCTGGGTGTCCTGGAACTCACCATGTAGACCAGCCTGGTCTTGAACTTACAGAGATCTGCTTGTCTGCTTCCTGAGTGCTGGGATCAAAGGCATGCGCCACTGTGCCCAGCTTATCACACTTCGATTTTACTCATGTAGAATCCGCTCCTGGGCCTGGACTCCAGGTCCTCATGTTTAAACTCCTTTACTCCGCATTGGCTCTGGTTATGTTATTTTTCATGGAATAAAGTGAATCAGACCTCTTCACTAAATATTTATTGGGCACTAAGTGTAAAGCCCTTGTGGAGAATTAAATATGGCTTCAAATACTTGATATTCTTTTCTGTGACAATCCCTTCTCCTTGTTCATGGTACCAGGAACATGAATACATTGACTAGAGCCCAAATTCCATCTCTTACCTAGTATTTTGTTTAAACTGTGAAGTTTTATTTTAATTATTTTCTAAATTTTTTGAATTTATGATTTATTTTTATTTTTAATTTGTTCACTTTATTTTATTTTCTAATTTTTAAAAAATTTATTATTTTTTTCATATTTATTTATTTATTTTGGTTTTTTCAAGACAGGGTTTCTCTATGTAGCCTTGACTATCCTAGACTCACTTTGTAGACCAGGCTGGCCTCGAACTTACAACCGCCTACCTCTGCCTCCCGAGTGGTGGGATTAAAGGTGTGCACCACCATGCCTGGCTTTATCTTTATTTTTAATTTGTTCACTTTACATCCTGACTGTAGCCCCATCTCTTGTCACCCCCCACCTCCTCCCTCCCTCCCTCCCTCCCTCCCCTAGTCTTCAGAAAGAGGGAAGAACCCTCTTCCCATAACATCTGACCTCAGCCTATCAAGTCTCATCTGGACTGCCTGCATCCTCTTCCTCTGTGGCCTGACAAGGCCGCCTGCCAGGGAGAAGTAATCAACGTGTGGGGTCCAGAGTCCATGCCAGAAGTAGTCCCTACTCCCCATATGATGGGACCTACAAGGAAACTGTGCTGCCCATGTACTGCATCTGAGCAGAGTGTTTAGGTCCTCACCTCGCATGGTCCTTGGTTGGTTCATCAATCCATCCGGATTTGTTGTCTCCATTGGTCTCCTTGTGGAGTTCCTGACCCCTCCAGGCCCCTCTATCCCTCAACTCTTCCATAAGACTAACTGTGCTCCACCCTGAAGTTTGGCTGTGAGTCTCAGCATCTGTTTGCATCCCCTGCTGGGTAGAGTCTTTCAGAGGACCTCTAGGCTAGGCTCCCGTTCTGTGCCTTCTCTTCAGCTGCTTCAGAACAGGGGAATGGGTGTGCTAGAAGACAAAGTCTACCACGGACAGTGATTCAGCATTCTGTGTGTGTGTGTGTGTGTGTGTGTGTGTGTGTGTGTGTGTGTGTGTGTGTGTGTGTATGCATGTGCATCCCTTTAATCCCAGCACCAGAGAAGCAGAGGCAGGCAGATCTGAGTTCTAGGTCAGCCTGGTCTACATAGAGAGTTCCAGAACAGCTAGAGCTACACAAGAAAACCCTGTTTTGAAATATGCCTACCCGCCGCAACACCAAATTTTAATTTTATTTTTTTAAAAAGGGTGCGTGGGTGTTTTTTTGTTGTTGTTTTTGTTTTTGTTTGTTTTGTCTGCATGTATGTCTGTGCAGTGTCCTTGAAGGCCAGACGAAGGCACTGGGTCTCCTGGGAGCAGGATGACAGACACTTGTGAGCCACCAGCGAGCTGAACCTGAGTCATCTGGACAAACATCCAGAGCTGTTGACCGCTGAGCGGCTGCTCCAGCTTGTCCCTTGGCGTTCTTGAATGCACCTCTCTGTGGCGCCACACTCTCTGAGGCTTCTGTTCAGCTCTCTGCTGGGTTGATTGCACTGGGCTGGCTGATATAAGTAATGAGAGAATAGGAAGAACGGCAGGGCATTTGGTGACCAGGCCTGACTCTTAAGATCTTTCACCACTCCCCCTATCCCAGTGAGCACTAAATGTGGCTCCACCCCAACTACGTGGGGGAGGACCTCAAGCAATGCAACGTCTAGCCAGTCTTGGCTTTGTGGTGGTGAGCCTTTCACAAGATGTCTGACCACACTGTAATGTTCGGAGCCAGCCCAGGGTCATTCAAGGCTAAAAGAGTCTACTGGCTATGGAAAGATACTGATGCCCCGTTCCAAAGCTAACTTCCTCCTTTCAGCCCCTGCAGATGTTGTTTAGCAGGTTAGCTAACTTCCTCCTTTCAGCCCCTGCAGATGTTGTTTAGCAGGTTAGTTCGGGACTTTCCGAGAGATAGTTAGCTAAGATAAGATAGAAACTGTTCTGAGATAAACCACAGGATGTTCCCCTGATGGTATTATCTAGACACATTCTCAGGCCCCTCCTACTGTTTAGTTCCTGCCTCCACCCCATATAAGCTTCTGCTTTTGATTCAATAAACGGACCTTGATAGGAACGCTACTTGGTCTTGCCTCTTTCTTTCCCGTCTCATCCCTCAGGTATGGCTCCCCTCGCGACCCCGTAATTACTGGTCCTGCTGGATGGGACACTGTAACAACTCTTTGATGCCACACGACCAAGCCCCGACCATTTCCAGGTGTAACTTCTCTTTGAAGACATCCTGCAATCCTCTTCTTCTTGTAGCCAATTGATTGAAAGCCATCTGCACACCACCATGCCATTTGAGCCTTTCTAATCTGCTTTCTACATCTCTTACATTTACAGAGCTGGGAACAGCCATGCATGTACAGCATACAAAAATAAGTATAGATTAATTAATATATAATTAATGGGCACATATAAATAATATATTGCTGTGATCGTTAGTTTTAATGTCAGCTTGCCATAAATTAAAATAACCTGAGTAGGGAGCCTCACCTGTAGGAGAAGAACCGTCCTGATTGCCTTATGTAGGAAGAACCCCCCCCCCCCCCCCCCCCACGCCCACCCCCACCCCGCTTTCCCAGCCACCCCAGTGTATGCAATGCCTTCTGGTCGCAGCTCAGATAAAAATGGGAGTGGTGCAAGGAGGCTAACCACCTTTTGTCCACATGGCTTGCTTCCTGTGGCTGAGTTGATTGCCCCTGTTATGGCTGCTGCTGCTTCCTTTGCTGATATTAGAACTAGTGTTTCCAGGCTCTGATCATGGACTTAAAGACCTGCTGCCTCTCCAAGAACCTTGCAGGTTTTCAATGCCAGGTTAGGACGACTGAGGCACTAGCTTTGAGGACTGAGGTTCTTAGACTCTCAGACGTGAGACGACAATTGCTACTATTTCAACATGAACTAATTTAATAAATTATATGTATTATTCTACATTACATTTATATATTAAATTTAATAAGTTACACAATGTATAATTTATACAAAACTATATGAAAAATATGGCTCAGCAGGTGCGGGAGCCTACAGGCAAGGCTGATGATCTGAGAGCCAAGCCCAGGGCTCACCTGGCAGAGAGAGAACCAACTCTCACTACTTGTTCTCTGCTCTACTTACACACGTACTATGTCACGTGCAAACACATGAACACAAGTAAATAAATGTAGTTAATTTTCTTTGAGACAGGGTCTCACTATGTAGCCCTGGCTATGTCATCTATCATCTATCTATCTATCTGTCTGTCTATCTATCTATCTATCTATCTATCTATCTATCTATCTATCTCTCTATCTATCTATCCAATATGATATAGAATCATAGTAGTTCTTTTCCTTGAGATAACCCTGACTGTTACAATTGAGATCAAAAGAGAAACAAACAAACAAACAAAAATTTAGTCTCTAGAGCAAATGGAATTTTTTCCTCGAACATACTTGTCTCATCACTTTCTTTCTCTCAGCTTGCTTAATAATTGTGCTCTAATGTTGACTCAAGTGGGAAGATAAACGGCACAGCTACAGAAGCTGAGAGACACTTGCCAGCTGTGTTTAGCTGGCCAACACAGAAGGCAGAGCAGGGAAGACAGTGACAGCCTCACAGCACAGAGGAGGTGGTGGCCCCTCCGGCTGCAGGATTGCGGCTCTGGGGTCTGAGGAAGGCCTGTGGTGCTCATAACAGAGAAATCAGACAAGCCCTTGGAAATGGCAGCTTCGGGGTCCCTCCCACAACTTGAAATGGCAGCCTTGGATCTCCCCTTCAACTTGAGCTCCTTTACGGGAATGAGATGGCACTAGAGGGAAACCCGAACTTTTTCTAGACTGCTAGTGTCTCATTTTGGTGCTAAACTCATGGTGGAAAAATCCGTGGTTTTTCTTGTCTCAAGAAAACCAACTTCTAGTGAACTCGGGGTATTTCAACTTATCCTATGTCCCTGTGAAAGATAAATTCATCGGGTGATGGTTCATGTACAGAGTGCAGTAGCAAGAAAAATAAAGAAAAACAAAACACAAACAAACAAACAAAAAACCCAGGCAAATAACAACCCACAACAACAGACATCAAAGAAACAGGTCAATCCAAGTGTGCTCTCATCCTTTCCAAAGGAATTCTCTGCTGACGACTGGTTTACAAACACTTCTCTTAACTAACAGGAACCTCTGTTGTACTCAGGGTGTTATTCTCTGTACAAAGACTCGGCTAACACACAGCATATTGAAGGCTGTTGCATATTATAAACTCTTGTACTTAGCGAGGGGACAGGCCGGGCATGTCGACTGCCTCCATTTTTCTTTGCAGTGTTAAGTGAAATCATTGGCCCCACTTACTTTTTCTCAGTTTTATTTTCCCATTAGGAAAGAAACGTGGCTCAGATGGATGTGCGGGAGGAAATGCACCAGGAAAGCCCAAGCAAGGCGCAATCAGCCACCATTAGTGCTCAGGAGAATCAAAGCTACTTGAAGAAATACAGCCACTTACGGATGGACGGTAAAATTGAATTCATGAAGCAAGGCTGTCTCCGTGGGCGATTTCTCGAAGCTGAAGCACCAGAATTGCATGCTGGCTGTGAGTGTCAGCCTCCCCACTGCAGTTAGCACACTTTAAAGAACAGTATTGAATTTTAGCTGATTCCAGCACCATCTTTTTCAACTCTACAGACAGCTGTTAAACCGTACAATATTTTGAGATATAAAGCTTTTGCCTTGGGAGATTTTTTTCCCCTCTAGGTCATCCTTTATGAAATATTACGTGAACAAATTGATTACTTTAAAAATGGAAAGATACTTAGTAGATAACTTCAAGTTGGTATTAAACCTTTTTAAAAAACAATGAAAAATTTAATAAAAATGGAGTTTGATATTTAAGGAACATTTGCTTAAATTAACCATGTAACCCATAGGTAGAGTAATTTGAGTCTGATGAAAGGGAATTAGGATAACACAAATCGTTTGATGAAAGCATCCTCATAGAATTCTAATGTAACTAAAATAATAAGTATTTTAATGGTTTCCTTGCATGCTTATTTTTAGTCTCATACTCTAAGTTACTAGGGAGTTGCTTTCATGCATGGGAAATGCAATTCTCTTCTTGTGCAAACTTGACACAATGCTTACCGCCTTGCTTTGATTGCATTTGCGTGTTCATTAACGTAATTGAAATGTGTAGCTTCCCCCAAGTTTTCACAGGCTCCTTTCTAATTAGCGGCCCACATTTCCCCATATTGCACATCAGGGAAACCAGGCATGGCTAGCTGTAGTAAGGGTTTTGGTTTCTTAAAAAACCCAGTTATGGCCGGCAGTGTTGGCGCACGCCTTTAATCCCAGCACTCGGGAGGCAGAGACAGGTGGGTCGATGTGAGTTCGAGGCCAGCCTGGTCTACAAAGTGAGTCGAGGACAGCCAAGGCTACACAAAGAGACCCTAAAACAACAACAACAACAACA